>NC_087577.1:718170-793918 GCF_036250125.1 Pseudopipra pipra
TAATCAGGGAATCATGGAAACATGGAATCAGGGAACCAGGGAATCAGGGAATTATAGAATTATAGAATCATGGAATTATAGAATCATGGAATCATAAAATTATAGAATCATAGAATTATAGAATCATAGAATCATGGAATTATAGAATCATGGAATTATAGAATTATAGAATCACAGAATCATGGAATCACAGAATCATGGAATCATGGAATCACAGAATCAGCTGGGTTGGAAGGGACCTCCGAGATCATCAAGTGGGAATGGGATCCTGTGGGAACACAGAGGGGTTGGGAATGAAGGGGGGGATCCTGTGGGAACACAGAGGGGTTGGGAATAGGGGAGGCTCGGGGAGCTGGATCCTGCTGGGAGAGCAGGGTCTGGAATTCCCCATCCCCAAAGGATCCTCCCAAACCTCTTCCCTGCCCTTTCCCAGAGCTCCCTTTTCCCACCTTGCTGCACGATCTGCACCACCCTGTCCATGTGTTTCCTGGCTGCAATCAGCCCCTGCAGCATCAGCATCTTGTGGTAGTTGAACATGTCCAGGCCCCCCATCACCTGGTGGGAGAGGGAAAAACAACGGGAATGGGGCGGGAATTCCATCCCAAAATCCCCCCCATAGAATCATAGATGGGTTGGAAGGGACCTCCCAGACCATCCAGTCCAACCCCGCCGTGGTTCCCAGCCCGTGGCACTGAGGCCACGTCCAGTCTGGGCTTAAAAACCCCCAGGGCTGGAGAATCCCCCCCCTCCCTGGGCAGCCCATTCCAAGGGCTGAGCACCCTCTTCCTTCCCTGTGCCCTCAGGTTCCTGGGATACGTGGACATGCTGGGAGTGGCCTACGAGGCGCCGACGTTGGCCACGGGGTTCGGGGCCTACCTGGCTCAGGTGGGCTTGGAGTTTAGGCTTTTTTATGCTGTTATTTATTTTACTTTTCGAAGTTTACATTGTCGTGTTTAACTGGGTTTTGTTGCCTCAATAATTAAGTCCCGTGGGTTTATTTCACTCCTCTCCCTCCCCCCAGCCCCTGATGAGGGAGGTCCTGGAGAAGAAGCAGAGCCTGACCCAGGAGGAGGCCCGGGACCTCCTGGAGCGCTGCCTGCGGATCCTCTACTACAGGGACGCCAGATCCTTCAACAGGGTCCGTGTCCTTCCCCCCTGGAGACACCTCCCTGAGCCCAGGAACCCAGGAATCCCCCCTGGAGACACATCCCTGAGCCCACAGACCCGGGGGAACCTCCTGGAGACACCTCCCTGATCCCAGGAATCCCCCCTGGAGACACCTCCCTGAGCCCAAAAACCCAGGAATCCCCCCTGGAGACACATCCCTGAGCCCAGGAACCCCTGGAGACACCTCCCTGAGCCCACAAACCTGGGGATCCCTCCTGGAGACACCTCCCTGATCCCCCTCACCTGGATACACCCATCCTGATCCCAGGAATCCCCCCTGGAGACACCTCCCTGAGCCCAAAAACCCAGGAATCCCCCCTGGAGACACCTCCCTGATCCCCCTCACCTGGATACACCCATCCTGATCCCAGGAATCCCTCCTGGAGACACCTCCCTTATCCCAGGAATCCCTCCTGCAGACACCTCCCTGATCCCAGGAATCCCTCCTGGAGACACCTCCCTGATCCCCTTCACCTGGATACACCTCTCCTGATCCCAGGAAAATCCCCCTCCCAGCCCCACCTCCCTGATCCCAGGAGAAGGGGCAGGGTGGGAGCTGAGGAGATCCCGAGCTCCAGCCGCTCAGGATCCCCCTCTGGGGGGATTTCCTTGGAGAACTGTCCCATCCCTGCAGCTCTGCCCTCCAGAGGCTCCAATCCTTCCCCTTGGGAATCCTTTCCCACCATCCCCCCCATCAAACCCAAACCCTTTTTGGGGGGACACTCTCCTTAATCGGGGCGTCCCCAGGGCCCACCTGGCTCCAGGTGTGGAATTCCAGGCCCACCTGGCTCCAGGTGTGGAATTCCAGGCCTACCTGGCTCCGGGTGTGGAATTCCAAGGATTCATTCCCACGTTCTCTCCCCTCAGTATGAACTCGCCACCGTGACGGAGAAGGGGGTGCAGGTGGAGGGACCCCTGACCCTGGAAGCCAACTGGGACATCGCCCACGTGGTCAGGTAACGCTCCCGGGGTCGGGGGGACAAGCTGGGGACATCCAGGGGACATCCAGGGGACATCCAGGAGCTCCAGGGGACATCCAGGAGCTCCAGGGGACATCCAGGTGTTCCAGGGGACATCCAGGAGCTCCAGGGGACATCCAGGAGCTCCAGGGGACATCCAGGGGACATCCAGGTGTTCCAGGGGACATCCAGGAGCTCCAGGGGACATCCAGGTGTCCAGGGCACATCCAGGAGCTCCAGGGCACATCCAGGTGTTCCAGGGGACATTCAGGTGTTCCAAGGCACATCCAGGAGTTCCAGAGCACATCCAGGTGTTCCAGGGCACATCCAGGTGTTCCAAGGCACATCCAGGTGCTCCAGGGCACATCCAGGAGCCCCAGGGGACATCCAGGTGTTCCAAGGCACATCCAGGAGTCCCAGGGCACATCCAGGAGCTCCAGGGGACATCCAGGTGTTCCAGGGGACATCCAGGAGCTCCAGGGTGACATTCCAGGTGTAGGAATCCCTGTGGCACCTCCAGGGGGGATCTTCCTGACCTTCCCAATCCCTTTTCTTGCAGCGGCTTCGAGTGAACTCCGGGAGCTGCTCCAGGTCGTCGCGTCCTTTGTGTCCCACCCTTTGTATCCTGGTCCCTCTGGAATGTCCCTCTGGAATGTCCCATCCGTGTTTTTGGGAATAAAACCAAGACCTTTTAAGACCAGGCTCTGTGTTTGTGGACCCTCCAAAAAAATCTGGGATCCTCCCAAACCAGGGACTTGAGGGTGGGAGGGTCTCGGAATTCCAGGTGAAGCTGCAACTTGTTTTTGTTGGAATCTTGGAATTGCTGAGGTTGGATTGTGGAGTCTGAGGCCACCCTTAAATCCTGTCCCCAGGGGCCACATCCCCACGTTCCTTGGGCATTCCAGGGTGGGGATTCCGGGATTTTCCCAAATATCCCACCTAAAACCCCCCCTGGAGCAGCTTCAGGCCAGCCCTGGGCTCCAGGATCAGCCCCCAAAACAGCCCAGATTTGCCCCAAATCGAGACTTACACAGAGCAGGTCCTGCCTTATTCCAGCTGGGAATCCAAGGGAATTCCAGGAAGGCAAAAGGGCTCAATAATCCACCTTAAGGAGTCACCTGTGGATGGAAGGAAAACACGTCTGGGAAGAGATTTTTTTTGTTAAAAATCACGTTTTTTGGGAGGTTCAAAATGACCTCAGGGGGGAAGGGGGGGTTTCCTGGGAGGGATGGGGCTGGATCCGGGAAAAAAACAGGGATAAAGGGCTGGATTGGGGCATTTTCAGGGTTTTTTAAGGAAAGAAATGAAGAATAAAATAAATATTTTGCTGAACCTTAAGTTAAAAATAAAGGAAATATTTCAGTAAAATAAGGAAATAGTAAAAGGAGACACTTCAAAATATGAAACTCTCTGTAAAATATGGAACTATTTCGGTGGAATATTGGAATATTTCAGCAAAATAAGGACATAAATCAACATGAAAGTGGTGTTTTCACCAGCACAGAGAACCACCAGTAAATACATTTCTTCAGGAAGAGTTTTATTGACATTTTTATCCAACTTTTATTTATTTAAAAAGAGAAGGAAATCTCTCAGTGGGGGAAGAGTCAGTCGTGGCACTGAACCTTCCTGGAAAAAGAGGGGGGGGGAAATTAAATTAAAACTTAAATTAAAACCCCATCTCTGGGTTCTCCAGGACACGGGAAGGGCTCGGGAGGGCGGGAGGGGGGTGGGAATAAATCCCTCTGGGAATTTCCAAGAGTGGGGTCGGGGAATAAAAACACGGGTTTAGAAAAAAAACTCCATTTCCCTGGTTTTATTCAACGTTTCCACGGCTGTACAATTCCAAGCTGAACCATTTACAGGGCTGCACATGCTGCTTCCTGCTTGCCTTAGGGAAGAAGAGGAGGGAAAAGGGGAGGGAAAGGCTCACAAAAAACCCCAAAAAAACCTATGGAAACAGAAAGGTGCAGGTGCCTCTGGATTTCTGGGATCAGAAATCAGTTAAAAAACCCCCTCCAAACATGCAAATCGTAGAAAAACCTCGAAGCTGGCAGTGAAAAATAAAAACAAATAGTTCTTTGTTGTCGTTGTTGTCACAGTTTGGTTCCCAAATCCCATTTTTTTCTTGTTTTTTTTTCCTAATCCTAAAGGATTGGAAGGATCTAAAAGGGGGTTTGTCACTAGTGGGAATTAAAGGGCAACGTTTTGTGGGTCTGGGAGGGAGATCCCAGAACAATTTGGGGTTTTTCTCCTCGTCCCAGTGCCCTCTGTGGGGAATTCTTTGGAGCAAAGGTGGGGGCCGGGTGGTTTTCCAGGGAAAAATCACCGGGAAAAACGAGAGGGTTTTTTTTTTGGGGGGGGGTTTTCTGCCCCTAAAAAGCTGCTCCCGACCCCAAATCTGCTGGCATGGAACAGGAAAACCGGTGTGGTTTCACCCCCTGGGCAAATTCATAACCAAAAAAAACCCCCAAAAAGACCCAAAGCAACCCCAAAAATCTCCCTGGGCCAATCCATGAAGAGCAGGAATTCCACAGGAATGGAGCTTCCCCGGGGTCGAGTGTCACAAAACCAAGGATCAAAAAAGAACCTGGTTTGGTTTTTTTTTTTTTAAGACAACCCCCAAAAAAAAGGTTTTGAGAACTGGTTTTTCCACAGCTACATCTGCTTTTTTTTTTCTTCCTCTCCTTCCTTTTTTCCCCCCCCTGAAACAGTCACAAATTGACAAATGTCCAATTGGGAATAAAAAAAAAAAATCCACATTTCTGCACGATAAAAACCCCAGAAACTCTTGATACAAGTGAGGTAAAAACAGCCACCCACGAGATTATTTTTCAGGGAAAAAATACCAAAAACAGTGATTTTTTTTTTTTTTGCCTTCTTTAAAAAAACCAAAAAAAAAATCAAAAAAAAACCAAAAAAAACAAACAAAAAAAACCCAAAAAAAACCACACCAAAAAAACCCAAACAAACAAAAAAAAGGGGGGAAAAAAAGAAACAAAAAGCACGAAAAAACTCCCGAAATGAACCAGCAGAAATGGCTATTTTTTGTTTTTTTCTTTGTTTGTTTGTCTGTCTGTTTTATTTGAATCTCGAGCGATCGCCTACGAAAAAAATTCCTAAAACCCCACAAATCCACAGGGAAGTGTCATGGTCTCAATCCAACGTTTATTCTCAAAAAAATAACCCCTTTTTTTTTTTTTTTTCTCTGTTCTTTTTTTGTGTGTCTCAGCTCAGGTCTCCTCCTCCTCCAGCAGCTCCAGCTCGGCCTCCTCGAAGCCGTAGAAGGACTCGGTCTCGCTCTCTCCCTCGAAGAGCCGGTGGAGGATCTCGGGATCCGCCGCTTCCTCGGGGCGGGTCTCCCCCTCCTGGGGCTCGGGGGGTTCCTCCTCGCCCCGGCCCAGCTTGAGCTGCTCCTCCAGCGAGGCGATGAGCTCCTCCTGCATGTCCCCGTTGCGCGCCGGCGAGTTGGCCGTGCCGTCGGGGCCGGGCAGGACGCTGGCCACCAGGAAGGATTGCTGCACCAGCTCCGGCGAGTCCCCGATGACCTCCAGCGCCTCGGCCAGCCAGCACAGGACCAGCTGCAGGAGGATGTCCGAGTCGCACGAGGAGTCCTCCGCCATCTCCTTGGCCTGCTCCTTCCACTTTTTGTGCAAGAAGTTTTTCACGGTCCTCTTGACGCAAACGTCCAGGGGCTGGATTTTGGAGCTGCAGCCGGCGGGCACCACGGCGGGCAGGGTGCTGGAGGAGCTGAGCACGGCCAGCACCTCCTCGCTCAGGTGGGTCCGGTGGCAGTCCAGCACCAGCATGCCCTTGCCGCTCTGGCAGGCCACGTGCTCGTGCCACACGCGCGACGCCCACAGCTCCATCACCTCGTCGTCGCTGTAGCCGCCCTCCCGGGCCTCCAGCAGGATGCACTCGGGCACGTTGGCGGGCGCCCGCACGTGGCCCCGGTAGAGCACCAGGGCGGGCAGGACGGAGCCGTCGGCCAGGATGGCCAGCACCACGTCGCACCAGGGCTCGCCGTGGCCCACGGTCTGCAGGGCGTTCTCCCGGCGGTCGTCGCCGCCGCCGCCCAGCACCTCGGCGTCCAGGAAGAGGGAGATCTCGTCCACGGCGGCGATCATGGACAGGGGCAGGTCCTGCGTGTGGATCTGGCGCTGCACGAACTCGATGAAGGAGCCGGCGCTGTCCTCCACGCCCTTGGGCAGCGGCTGGGCCACGGCCCGGCGCGTGTGGGTGCTCAGGTGGTGCCTCAGCATGAACCTCACGGCCCACTCGTAGGAGATCTTGAAGCCCCCGTCCAGCGAGCGCCCGATCTTGGTGGCCTTCTGGAAGAGGGTCTCCTCGTTGACGGGCAGCTGCTGCTCCCGCTGGGTCAGCACCCACTCCGCCAGCTTCTCCTCGGCCTCCAGGCTCAGGTACTTCCCCTCCAGGTTCTCCTCCTGGGACGCCTGCATGAGGAAAAGATTCCGCCCTTGGAGTGAGAAAGGCGGCAAAAAAACCTCAGGGAACCAAAAGGAAGGGTTTGGTCGGTGTGTAGGGAGCGGCCTCAGGCTGAGATCTTTGGGGGGAAAGACAGTTCCCTTTGGAATGGGATGGGATGGGATGAAGAGAACACTTCCCTCTGGAATGGGATGGGATGAAGAGAACATTTCCCTGTGGAGTGGAATGGGATGGGATGAAGAGGACATTTCCCTGTGGGATGGGATGGGATGAAGAGGACACTTCCCTTTGGAATGGGATGGGATGAAGAGGACATTTCCCTGTGGAATGGGATGGGAGGACATTTCCCTGTGGAATGGGATGAAGAGGACATTTCCCTGTGGGATGGGATGGGATGGGATGAAGAGGACACTTCCCTTTGGAATGGGATGGGATGGGATGAAGAGAACATTTCCCTGTGGAGTGGAATGGGATGGAGAGGATATTTCCCTGTGGAGTGGAATGGGATGGGATGAAGAGGACATTTCCCTGTGGAATGGGATGGGATGAAGAGGACACTTCCCTTTGGGATGGGATGAAGAGGACATTTCTCTTTGGAATGGGATGGGATGGAGAGGACATTTCCCTCTGGAATGGGATGGGATGGGATGAAGAGGACACTTCCCTTTGGAATGGGATGGGATGAAGAGGACATTTCCCTTTGGGATGGGCTGGGATAAAGAGGACACTTCCCTTTGGGATGGGATGGGATGAAGAGGACACTTCCCTTTGGGATGGGATGAAGAGGACACTTCCCTTTGGGATGGGATGAAGAGGACACTTCCCTGTGGGATGGGATGGGATGGGAGGACATTTCCCTGTGGGATGAATGGGATGAAGAGGACACTTCCCTGTGGGATGGGATGAAGAGGACATTTCCCTGTGGGATGGGATGGGATGAAGAGGACACTTCCCTGTGGGATGGGATGGGATGAAGAGGACACTTCCCTGTGGGATGGGATGAAGAGGACATTTCCCTTTGGAATGGGATGGGAGGACATTTCCCTGTGGGATGGGATGAAGAGGACATTTCCCTGTGGGATGAATGGGATGAAGAGGACCCTTCCCTTTGGGATGGGATGGGATGAAAAGGACACTTCCCTGTGGGATGGGATGAAGAGGACACTTCCCTTTGGAATGGGATGGGATGGGATGAAGAGGACATTTCCCTGTGGGATGGGATGAAGAGGACACTTCCCTTTGGGATGGGATGGGATGAAGAGGACACTTCCCTGTGGGCTGGGAGGCCATTCTCCCCCCCGTCCTACCTGGACCCTGCGGAGCCAGCGGCGGATGCGGCGCGGGGGGTTCCTGAAGTGCTCGGCCGCCTGCTCGGTGTCGGAGCAGAGGGCGAAAAGCACCACCCGCAGCTTCCTCACCGACAGCTGCTCCTTCCGGCCCCCCTCCGGCTCCCTCGGGGCCTCCCCCGCGCCGGGATCGTCGGGATCGCCGGGATCGCCGGGGTTCTCCTCCTCCTGCCGCTCCGGGGCGGGAGCGGGGTCGGGATCGGGGTCGGGAGCCGCGGGTTGGGCTGGGATGGAGCTGGGAGGGCTGGGGGGCTGCGGGCTCGGGGCCTGGCCCTGGAGGTGCCTGGGAGGGAGGGAAGACACGGAATTCCTGGGAAATCCCTCCCGGAATTCCTGGGAAATCCCTCCGGAATTCCTGGGAAATCCCTCCCGGGGAAATCCGGGGAGGGAAAAACCCGGCCCCGAGCCGGGAGGGGGGAAATGGGGGTTCACACAAAGGGTTTACCTGGAATGTGAGATCCAAGGGGGGCCTGGAAGGGAAACACAGACGGTGGGAGCTCAGTAAATAAAATATGGAAGCAAATAAACACCAAATCGGGGCAATTAACACCAAATCAGTGCAATTAACACCAAATCAGTGCAATTAACACCAAATCAGTGCAAATTAACACCAAATCAGTGCAAATAAACACCGAATCAGTGCAAATTAACACGAAATCGGTGCAAATAAACACGAAATTGGTGCAAATAAACATGAAATTGGTGCAAATAAACATGAAATTGGTGCAAATAAATACTAAATAGGTGCAATTAACACGAAATCGGTGCAGGGGGGTTTTTTTCAGGTTTTTTTTCAGGGTTTATTCAGGGTTTTTTCAGGGTTTTTTTCGGGGTTTATTCAGGGTTTTTTCAGGGTTTTTTTCAGGGTTTATTCGGTGTTTACTCAGGGTTTATTCAGGTTTTTTTCAGAGTTTATTCAGGGTTTATTCAGGGTTTTTTTCAGGGTTTATTCAGGGTTTGTTCAGGATTTGTTCAGGGTTTGTTCAGGGTTTATTCAGGGTTTTTTTCAGGTTTTTTGCAGGGTTTATTCAGGTTTTTTTCAGGGTTTATTCAGGGTTTTTTCAAGGTTTTTTTCAGGGTTTATTCAGGGTTTTTGCAGGGTTTATTCAGGGTTTGTTCAGGGTTTACTCAGGGTTTATTCAGGGTTTTTTTCAGGTTTTTTGCAGGGTTTATTCAGGGTTTTTTTCAGGGTTTTATTCAGGGTTTTTTTAGGGTTTTATTCAGGGTTTTTTCAGGTTTTTTTTCGGGGTTTGTTCAGGGTTTATTCAGGGTTTTTTTCAGGGTTTATTCAGGGTTTATTCGGTGTTTACTCAGGGTTTATTCAGGGGTTTTTTTCAGGGTTTATTCAGAGTTTATTCAGGTTTTTTTCAGAGTTTATTCGGAGTTTATTCAGGTTTTTTTCAGAGTTTATTCAGCTTTTTTTTCAGGGTTTTTTCAGAGTTTATTCAGGTTTTTTTCAGGGTTTATTCAGCTTTTTTTTTAGGTTTTTTTCAGAGTTTATTCAGCTTTTTTTTCAGGGTTTTTTCAGAGTTTATTCAGGGGTTTTTTCAGGTTTTTTTTCATTTTTTTTTCCCGGTTTATTATTATGTCCCAAATAATCCCTTTTTTTTTGGTTTTCCCAAGTTTTCTGGGGTTCTCACCTTGGGGGATGAGGTGTTTGACCCCCCAGCTGGGAATTGGGGGATTATGTCCCAAATAATCCCTTTTTTTTTGGGTTTTCCTGAGTTTTCTCACCTTGGGGGATGAGGTGTTTGACCCCCCAGCTGGGAATTGGGGAATTATGTCCCGAATAATCCCTTTTTTTTGGGGTTTTCTGGGGTTCTCACCTTGGAGGATGATGTTGCTGGACTCGTGGGAGGGGTTGAAGACGAGGTGCTTGGCCATGGAGTCCCCCTCTGAGGTGACAAAGAGGCAGGAGGAGCAGGAGAGCTTCACCCCACTGGGGGAAAAAAAGGGGGAAAATAGGGGAAAAAGGGAGAAAAAAGGGGGGAGAAAGAGAAATAAAAATACAGCATAAAAAAATAGAGAAATAAAAATATACCGTAATAAAAAAGAGAAATAAATAAAAATACACCAGAATAGAAAAGAGAAATAAAAATACACCAGAATTAAAAAGAGAAATAAAAATACACCAAAATAAAAACGAGAAATAAATAAAAATATACCATAATAAAAAAGAGAAATAAAAATACACCATAATTAAAAAGAGAAATGAAAATACATAATAAAAAAGAGAAATAAAAATACACCAGAATAGAAAAGAGGAATAAAAATACACCAGAATAAAAAAGAGAAATAAATAAAAATATACCACAATTAAAAAGATAAATAAAAATATACCATAATAAAAAAGAGAAATAAAAATACATAATAGAAAAGAGAAGTAAAAATACACCAGAATAAAAAAGATAAATAAAAATACACCATAATAGGAAAGAGAAATAAATAAAAATACACCATAATAGGAAAGAGAAATAAATAAAAATACACCAGAATAGAAAAGAGAAATAAATAAAAATATACCATAATAGAAAAGAGAAATAAATAGAAATATACCGTAATAAAAAAGAGAAATAAAAATACACCAAAATAAAAAAGAGAAATAAAAATACATAATAGAAAAGAGAAATAAAAATACAGCCATAATAAAAAAAGAGAAATAAAAATACAGCCATAAAAATACGCCCATTTTCTCATTAATAATTAGAATTAAACATCACCCTCCAGTGCAGACACCCCGAAAAATGACAGTGGGATCCCAACATTTACCCTCCCCCCAAATCCCTAAAGCCAGAAATTCATTTATTTTCCTGGGTGGTAAAAAAATAAATAAATTAAAATAAAACAACCAGGTGCTGGAGATCAGCAAAGGGACTGAGGGGATTCCCAGGGGGATGAAAGGGGATGAATTAAACCCGGGTTTAACAAAGCCCAGCTCTGCATTACCAGGCAGTGTAGTTCTTGAACAAAGCCAAGTATTTGGGGCTCTTCCGAGGGACGTGGTTGCTGGAAGAGAAAAAAAAAAAGAGTTTAGAGAGTCACAATTGGTCTGGACAATGATAAAAAAAGAGTTTAGAAAGTCATAATTGTTGTGGACAAAGATAAAAAAAGTTTAGAGAGTCACAATTGCTCTGGATAAAGAAAAAAAAAAGAGTTTAGAGAGTCATAATTGCTCTGGACAAATAAAAAAGTTTTAGAAAGTCATAATTGCTCTGGACAAATAAAAAAGTTTAGAAAGTCATAATTGCTCTGGACAAAGATAAAAAAAGAGTTTAGAAAGTCATAATTGCTCTGGACAATGATAAAAAAAGAGTTTAGAAAGTCACAATTGCTCTGGACAAATAAAAAAGTTTAGAAAGTCATAACTGCTCTGGACAATGATAAAAAAAAAGAGTTTAGAAAGTCATAATTGTTGTGGACAATGATTAAAAAAAGAGTTTAGAAAGTCATAATTGCTCTGGACAATGATAAAAAAAGAGTTTAGAAAGTCACAATTGCTCTGGACAAATAAAAAAGTTTAGAAAGTCATAACTGCTCTGGACAATGATAAAAAAAAAGAGTTTAGAAAAGTCATAATTGCTCTGGACAAAGACAAAGAGTTCACAAAAGTCAGAATTGCTCTGGACAAAGACAAAAAAAAAGGGTTTAGAATGTCACAATTGCTCTGGACAAATAAAAAAGTTTAGAAAGTCATAATTGCTCTGGACAATGACAAAAAAAAGAGTTTAGAAAGTCACAATTGCTCTGGACAAAGACAAAAATAAAGAGTTTAGAAAGTCACAACTGCTCTGGATAAAGACAAAAAAAGAGTTTACAAAAGTCATAATTGCTCTGGACAAAGACAAAAAGAGTTGACAAAAGTCACAACTGCTCTGGACAAAGGGCTGTAAAACCACCCCAACCCCACATTTCCAGGCCCAACCCCCGGGTTAATAACATTTAATAACATTTTCTCTGCTTGTCTTGTGTCCCAGGAGGTTAAACCCGGGCCTAAGTGCTAAAAACCAGCACCAAATCGTACCAAAACACCCGGATTTGGCAATAATTTTTGTGGGATTTTTGGGAATGCCGGACTTCTTTTCCTCTTTAAAAAGGTGAGTGACCCCCAGAGCCCCTCGGGGAGGTGGAATTACCCCCAAATCCCGGTTTTATTCCCATTTTTTCCCCCTCACTTGATCATGTGGTTGGCGTAGGCCCGGGAGCAGCAGGTGCTGTAGCGACACAGGGAGCAGTGCACGTAGGTGGGGAAGTGGTTGGGGAAGTCTGGGATCTCAAAGCTGCACTCCAGGCACGTCTGTCTGCCCAGGACACTCCTGCAGGAGGGGAGGGAGAGCTTTGTTAGGCTTGGAATTTTGGAATTATACCATTGTTGGGGGAAAAGTGGATTTAAGGAACTCGGTGTCGGTGTTTCCCACTCCCTGGAAATCGTTTGGAAGTGGGTAATAAATGGGAAAATGACAAGAAATAATAATTCCAGGCATGTCTGTCTGCCCAGGACACTCCTGCAGGAGGGGAGGGAGAGCTTTGTTAGGCTTGGGATTGTGGGATTAGGGCCATTGTTGGGAAAAAAGTGGATTTAAGTGTTTAAGGAACTCGGTGTCGATGTTTCCCACTCCCTATAAATCGTTTGGAAGTGGGTGATAAATGGGAAAATGATAAGAAATAATAATTCCAGGCATGTCTGTCTGCCCAGGACACTCCTGCAGGAGGGGAGGGAGAGCTTTGTTAGGCTTGGGATTGTGGGATTAGGGCCATTGTTGGGAAAAAAGTGGATTTAAGTGTTTAAGGAACTCGGTGTCGATGTTTCCCACTCCCTATAAATCGTTTGGAAGTGGGTGATAAATGGGAAAATGATAAGAAATAATAATTCCAGGCATGTCTGTCTGCCCAGGACACTCCTGCAGGAGGGGAGGGAGAGCTTTGTTAGGCTTGGGATCGTGGGATTATACCATTGTTGGGGGAAAAGTGGATTTAAGGGTTTAAGGAACTCGCTGGTTCCTCGTGTCGGTGTTTCCCACTCCCTATAAATCGTTTGGAAGTGGGTAATAAATGGGAAAATGATAAGAAATAATAATTCCAGGCACGTCTGTCTGCCCAGGACACTCCTGCAGGAGGGGAGGGAGAGCTTTGTTAGGCTTGGGATTGTGGGATTATACCATTGTTGGGGGAAAAGTGGATTTAAGGAACTCGCTGGTTCCTCGTGTTGGTGTTTCCCACTCCCTATAAATCGTTTGGAAGTGGGTAATAAATGGGAAAATGACAAGAAATAATAATTCCAGGCACATCTGTCTGCCCAGGACACTCCTGCAGGAGGGGAGGGAGAGCTTTGTTAGGCTTGGAATTTTGGAATTATACCATTGTTGGGGGAAAAGTGGATTTAAGGGTTTAAGGAACTCGCTGGTTCCTCGGTGTCGGTGTTTCCCACTCCCTGGAAATCGTTTGGAAGTGGGTAATAAATGGGAAAATGATAAGAAATAATAATTCCAGGCACAGGACACTCCTGCAGGAGGGGAGGGAGAGCTTTGTTAGGCTTGGGATTTTGGAATTATACCATTGTTGGGGGAAAAGTGGATTTAAGGAACTCGCTGGTTCCTCGTGTCGGTGTTTCCCACTCCCTGGAAATCATCTGGAAGTGGGTGATAAATGGGAAAATGACAAGAAATAATAATTCCAGGCATGTCTGTCTGCCCAGGACACTCCTGCAGGAGGGGGGGGAGAGCTTTGTTAGGCTTGGAATTGTGGAATTATATCATTGTTGGGGGAAAAGTGGATTTAAGGAACTCGGTGTCGATGTTTCCCACTCCCTGGAAATCGTTTGGAAGTGGGTGATAAATGGGAAAATGGCAAGAAATAATAATTCCAGGCACAGGACACTCCTGCAGGAGGGGAGGGAGAGCTTTGTTAGGCTTGGGATCGTGGGATTATACCATTGTTGGGGGAAAAGTAGATTTAAGGGTTTGAGGAACTCGCTCATTCCTCTGTGTTGGTGTTTCCCACTCTGTGTTGGTGTTTCCCACTCCCTATAAATCATCTGGAAGTGGGTAATAAATGGGAAAATGGCAAGAAATAATGATCCTGAGGATGAGGCAGCAGCACCTGGAGGGGCTCCAGGAGAGGGATTTTGTACAAGGGGTGGAGTGACAGGACAGGGGGGACGGGGTCAGACTGAAACAGGGAAATTTAGGGTGGATGTGGGCAAGAAATCCTTCCCTGGGAGGGTGGGGAGGCCCTGGCACAGGTTATTCCAGGGATTCCCCAGCCCTGGGAGTGTCCAAGGCCAGGAGCAGGTCCAGTGGATGATCTTGAAGTCCCCTCCCACCCAAACCATCCCCTGACCCTTTGGGGTGGGCAGGAATCCCTCCCCTGCTGGAATTCAGCTCACTCTGGATTTCAGCTTCACTTCAAGGGCTTTCCCAGCACAATCCTGGTTCCTGTGGGAAGCCAAACTCATGGAATAACCCCCCCCTTGGCACAGGCTCAGGTGTTCCCCACCCCCTTGGGCACCGAAACAGCCCCTCGGAAACCTTCCAAAATTGAGAGTTCGGCCCCAAAAAGGAGCCCTCACATTTTTTTGACGGCTCTTTTCTGGACGTTCCTCTGGACAGGAGGGTACAGGAAGATGGGCTGGGGGTCTGAGGAGGAGGACAGAGGAGCTGTGTCCTGTCCCAGGCCCTGGGACATGTCGCTGGAAGAGACCGGCAACGTCCGCGGTTGGCCCCTGGACGCCCTGATTGTCACCTGGAGGGAGCAGAGACACCAAAAAAAGGGGTAGAAATGAGCTGGGAATGGTCAACCTGGAGAGGAGAAGGTCTTGTGGAGACCTCAGAGCCCCTTCAGGTCCTGGAAGGGAACAGGGAAGGTGGAGAGGGGCTGTTCATCAGGAACCGGGGTGACAGGACAAGGGGGGTGGGTTCACACTGAAATAGGGGAATTTAGGGGGGATATTGGGAAGAAATCCTTCCCTGGGAGGGTGGGGGGGCACTTTGGAGGTTATTCCATGGATGTTCTACCCCTGGAAGTGTCCAAGGGTAGGTTGGACCAACCTGGGCCAGTGGAAGGTGCCCCTGCCCATGGTCTGGATGATCCCTCAGGTCCTTTCCCACCCAAACCCACTCTGGGATTCTCTGCAGCCAAATTCAGGCTCAGGAGCTCCAGGGACACAGGATTTGAGCAACCTGAGCTCGTGGAAGGTGCCCCTGCCCATGGTCTGGATGATCCTTCAGGTCCTTTCCCACCCAAACCACTCTGGGATCCTCTGCAGCCAAATTTAGGCTCAGGAGCTCCAGGGACACGACTCAGCCCCCCCCAGGACACAGGATTTGAGCCCCAAAAGTGCCTGTTTGTCCCTAAAAAACCACAGAGCACGTCCAGGCAGCTCCTCCAGAGGTGAGTTCAACCTCTGTCACCTCCTCTCTCTCACTCCCTCCCTCCCTCAATCACCCAATTAACTAATTACACTGTGGTTGGAGCAAAACCAGCCTGGTTTTTACACCACCAGTGAACACAAAACCACTCTGGATGTTCCCTGAGGGAGCCCAGAGCCTGGGATTCCTCAGGAAACCTGGGATTCCTCAGGAAAACCTGGGATTCCTCAGGAAACCTGAGATTCCTCACCTTGGTTCCAGGTTTTAACCCTTCCAGCTGCTTGGGCTTGCGGAAGGTTTTGTGGTGCTGCAGCTTGTGCTCGATTTTGTCCTTGGCAAAGAGGAACTGGAGCCTGCACTTGTTGCAGTGATAAACACTCTTCTTCTAAAGCAAAGGGGGAAGAAATGCAGCTGAGAGGAAGAGGAGTTTCCCCCCCACACACACACAGCAGGGTTTGGGTTTAAAAATGAAAATAAAGCTCCAAACCCCCCCAGTTTTCCCCCTCTTGGAAAGCAAAGTTGGCCCCGTTTTCTTCCTGCACATCCCTGGTTGGTGGGTTGGTTTAAATTAAGTTTTTAATTAAAATCATGATGTTCTGCAGAGACACCACACCTGGAAGTGCCACAGAACAGGTCCTGGGGCAACATTCCCTCAGGAGTTGCCTCTCAGGGGAGTCCAGCAGAGGATTTTGGGGCAAATCATTTCAGGCACTTTTAGAATTCCCAAATTCTACCTCCTAAGAGCTCATTCTCCACCCCCAGACAGGTGATTCCTGGTGTACCTGGAGCCTCATTCCCTCAAGAGCTGCCTTCCCTTTACCCCTCAGGAGAGTCCAGCAGAGCATTTTGGGGTAAATTCCTAAATTCTCCCTACCAAGAGCTCATTTTCCCTCCCCAACCAGGTGATTTGTGGTGTACTTGGTGCCTCATTCCCTCAAGAGCTGCCTTCCCTTTGCCTCTCAGGGGAGAGATTTTGGGGCAATCATTTGGTAAAATCCCTGAATTCCCAAATTCTACCTCCTAAGAGCTCATTCTCCACCCCAACCAGGTGATTCCTGGTGTACCTGGAGCCTCATTCCCTCAAGAGCTGCCTCTCAGGGGAGTCCAGCAGAGCATTTTGGGGTAAATCATGTGGTAAAATCCCTGAATTCCCAAATTCTACCTCCTAAGACCTCATTCTCCACCCCCAGACAGGTGATTCCTGGTGTACCTGGTGCCTCATTCCCTCAAGAGCTGCCTCTCAGGGGAGTCCAGCAGAGCATTTTGGGGCAAATCATGTGGTAAAATCCCTGAATTCCCAAATTCTCCCTACCAAGAGCTCATTTTCCACCCCAGACAGGTGATTCCTGGTGTACCTGGAGCCTCATTCCCTCAAGAGCTGCCTCTCAGGAGAGCCCAGCAGAGCATTTTGGGGCAAATCATTTGGTAAAATCCCTGAATTCCCAAATTCTCCCTACCAAGAGCTCATTTTCCACCCCTAGAGAGGTGTTTTGTGGTGTACCTGGTGCCTCGTTCCCTCAAGAGCTGCCTCTCAGGAGAGCCCAGCAGAGGATTTTGGGGGCAAATTCCCAAATTCCACCTCATTTCCCCCCCCCAGCCAGGTGGTTTGGGGTGTACCTGGTGCCTCATGAAGTGCTGCTGGAAAGCATTCCCATTTTTGAAGACCTTGAGGCAGTAGGGGCAGAGCAGGTGCCGGGTGTCCTCGTGGATCATCCGGAAGTGACTGTCCACCTCGGAGTACAGGGAGGAGCGGTACTGGCACACCTGGAAAAATGGGGGGAAAATCCCAATTAATGGGGAAATTCGGCTCCTGCTCCTTGCCAGGACGTGGAGATCCCAACAGCACATTCCCAGGAATACTTGGAATGCTGGGATAGCCTGAGCTGGACACACAGGGCTCGGCCAAGCCCAGCTCCTTGGAGCTTGGAATTCGATCCTGGTTCAGGAATTAGAGTTCAGGAATTCGATCCTGGTTCAGGAATTAGAGTTCAGGAGTTCAGGAATTCGATCCTGGTTTAGGAATTAGAGTTCAGGAATTAGATCCTGGTTCAGGAATTAGAGTTCAGGAATTCAGGAATTCGATCCTGGTTCAGGAATTAGAGTTCAGGAATTCAGGAATTCGATCCTGGTTCAGGAATTAGAGTTCAGGAGTTCGATCCTGGTTCAGGAATTAGAGTTCAGGAGTTCAGGAATTCGATCCTGGTTCAGGAATTAGAGTTCAGGAGTTCAGGAATTCGATCCTGGTTCAGGAATTAGAGTTCAGGAATTAGATCCTGGTTCAGGAATTAGAGTTCAGGAGTTCGATCCTGGTTCAGGAATTAGAGTTCAGGAGTTCAGGAATTCGATCCTGGTTCAGGAATTAGAGTTCAGGAGTTCAGGAATTAGATCCTGGTTCAGGAATTAGAGTTCAGGAATTCGATCCTGGTTCAGGAATTAGAGTTCAGGAATTCGATCCTGGTTCAGGAATTAGAGTTCAGGAGTTCAGGAATTCGATCCTGGTTCAGGAATTAGAGTTCAGGAGTTCAGGAATTCGATCCTGATTCAGGAATTAGAGTTCAGGAATTCGATCCTGGTTCAGGAATTAGAGTTCAGGAGTTCAGGAATTCGATCCTGGTTCAGGAATTAGAGTTCAGGAATTAGATCCTGGTTCAGGAATTAGAGTTCAGGAATTCAGGAATTAGATCCTGGTTCAGGAATTAGAGTTCAGGAGTTCAGGAATTCGATCCTGGTTCAGGAATTAGAGTTCAGGAATTCGATCCTGGTTCAGGAATTAGAGTTCAGGAATTAGATCCTGGTTCAGGAATTAGAGTTCAGGAGTTCAGGAATTAGATCCTGGTTCAGGAATTAGAGTTCAGGAATTAGATCCTGGTTCAGGAATTAGAGTTCAGGAGTTCAGGAATTAGATCCTGGTTCAGGAATTAGAGTTCAGGAATTAGATCCTGGTTCAGGAATTAGAGTTCAGGAATTAGATCCTGGTTCAGGAATTAGAGTTCAGGAATTAGATCCTGGTTCAGGAATTAAGAGTTCAGGAGTTCAGGAATTA
Organism: Pseudopipra pipra; assembly: GCF_036250125.1. Classification (NCBI taxonomy): domain Eukaryota; kingdom Metazoa; phylum Chordata; class Aves; order Passeriformes; family Pipridae; genus Pseudopipra; species Pseudopipra pipra. Next base: position 736,496 of record NC_087577.1, read on the forward strand.
GATCCTGGTTCAGGAATTAGAGTTCAAGAATTCAGGAATTCGATCCTGGTTCAGGAATTAGAGTTCAGGAATTCGATCCTGGTTCAGGAATTAGAGTTCAGGAGTTCAGGAATTCGATCCTGGTTCAGGAATTAGAGTTCAAGAATTCAGGAATTAGATCCTGGTTCAGGAATTAGAGTTCAGGAATTCGATCCTGGTTCAGGAATTAGAGTTCAGGAGTTCAGGAATTCGATCCTGGTTCAGGAATTAGAGTTCAGGAGTTCAGGAATTAGATCCTGGTTCAGGAATTCGAGTTCAGGAGTTCAGGAATTCGATCCTGGTTCAGGAATTAGAGTTCAGGAGTTCAGGAATTAGATCCTGGTTATTCCTGGAAGGTGGGGAATCAAGCAACTGCTCAGAGGAGTTTGGAGAGATTTCAACCCCCTTTTGTGAAAGGGAAGTGGCAATTCCAGCTCCAAATCCAAGGGAAAAAGGGAAAAGTTAAGAAGGGAGAGAGAGCCAGTCAGTGCAGAGCAGCAGGAATTCATTAAGGAGAATTCATTAATGGAATTCATCAAGAATTCATTAATGGGATTCATTAAGAATTCATTTATGGAATTCATTAAGAATTAATTAATGGAATTCATTAATGGGATTCATTAATGGGATTCACTGAGGCAGAATTTGGAGCAAAATCTGGCTGAACACAACTTGGTTTGGAAGTTTCTTCCCCTGTTTTTAATTCCTGGAGCTCCATGCCTGGGGAAAAAAAAACACAACTGGGCTCCCCAGGACCCCTAATTGGGATGGAAAATCCCAGATTTCCTCTTTTTCTCTGCTGTGTGAGAGTGAAATGCAGCTCCCAACTCCCTTTTTCCCCACCTGGCACACGTAGGGCATCTCCCCAGGCTTGTGGGTGTCCTTCATGTGCTGCAGGAACATGGGCTCGCTCTCGAAGGCCCACTCACAGATCTTGCACTTGGCTGCAAAGAGAAGAGGGAAAAGCAGGTCAAAACTGGGGGGAAAAATTCAAATTTTAGGTTTCTTTGGTCAGATTTATTATCAGTGTTCTCCTGTGGAAAAAGGGGATAAATCCTTCTTTGGGATCCACTGGATTTGGGAATACCAGGAGTAACACAAAAGACCTGTGACTGTGTGGGAACATCTCTAAGATTTCCTTAAGACAATTTAAAAATTAAAAGGAAATTTCAATATTCTGAGCAGAGCTGGCAAACCACAAAACCAAGGCTCAAATGATTTTAAATGATCCAAGGATTAAACGGAGCAGGAAATTAAAGAGTGACTTTCTGCCCTAAAATAAAGTGGATTTTGACTTTGTGACACTCGTGTGGCTCCACTTCACCTGCTGATGTTTTGAGTCAGGGGAGAGCAAAACCAGCAGCATCTGGAGAGGGTTTGTTTGGGGTTTTTTTCCAGCAAAACAGAACAATTCCCTGCATTAAAATGGAGTAAAACTGAGCCCATCACCCAGGGATGTTCTCACCTGGGCCACCCTAAGAACTGGTTCTACTTGTCGGCTTTAAAGACAAGCCCCAAGTTTTTTGGGGGATTTCCTGCAAGATTTGTGATTTACCACCAGACCAAACCCCAGTTTAAGGTTGCAAAGGCTCACTGGTGGACTCGTAGGGGCTGTGGACGTTCTCCAGGTGGCACTGGAGCTGGAAGGGGGTGGAGAACTGCCTGTAGCAGTGCTGGCAGATGGTGTGCACGTCCACCTCGCCGTTCTGCTGGTCCAGCTCCACGTGGTGCTTCATGTGGTTCATGAACCTGCAAGAGGGAGGGACACAGATCCACATCTTCTGCACCCAAAACCCTGGGTTTGAGCCCTTCCTGACCCCCATTTGGTGCCTCCTTGCTGGCAAAACACAGCTCAGCACGGTGGGATCGAAGAGAAAACACCATTTCAGCAAAATATTTCCCCTTCCTGGTGAAAAATCGACGCAGAAAGATGAGGGGGAGAATTATTGTCCTTCAGGAATTGTTATTTCTGCTCATCCAGCCATGAGCAAAGGAGACTGACCCGGAAAATGGGGCTGCTCAGGCTGGTTTTTATTCACCCCCCAAAGCTCTGCAGCACCACTGGTGCTCCCAGTTCAACTCTAACCCTCCAAACTGGGGCTGCCCAGGCTGGTTTTTACCCACTGTAACTCTGCAGCACCACTGGTGCTCCCAGTTCAGCTCTAACCCTCCAAACTGGGCTGTTCAGGCTGGTTTTATCATATACACCCACTGTAACTCTGCAGGTCATTCCTAACCCTGGGAATTGGGGCTGTTCAGGCTGGTTCCTATTCCCACCACATAACTCTGCAGCACCACTGGTGCTCCCAGTTCAGCTCTAACCCTCCAAACTGGGGCTGTTCAGGCTGGTTTCTATTCCCACCCTGGGAATTGGGGCTGTTCAGGCTGGTTCCTATTCCCACCACATAACTCTGCAGCACCACTGGTGCTCCCAGTTCAGCTCTAACCCTCCAAACTGGGGCTGTTCAGGCTGGTTCCTATTCCCACCCCATAACTCTGCAGCCCCACTGGTGCTCCCAGTTCAACTCTAACCCTCCAAACTGGGGCTGTTCAGGCTGGTTTTTATTCCCACCCCATAACTCTGCAGCACCACTGGTGCTCCCAGTTCCACTCTAACCCTCCAAACTGGGGTGTTCAGGCTGGTTTCTATTCTCACCCTGGGAATTGGGGCTGTTCAGGCTGGTTTTTATTCCCACCCCATAACTCTGCAGCGCCACTGGTGCTCCCAGTTCAACTCTAACCCTCCAAACTGGGGCTGCCCAGGCTGGTTGTTACCCACTGTTAACTCTGCAGCACCACTGGTGCTCCCAGTTCAGCTCTAACCCTCCAAACTGGGGCTGCCCAGGCTGGTTTTTACCCACTGTAACTCTGCAGCACCACTGGTGCTCCCAGTTCAGCTCTAACCCTCCAAACTGGGGCTGTTCAGGCTGGTTTCTATTCCCACCCTGGGAACTGGGGCTGTTCAGGCTGGTTTCTATTCCCACCCCACAACTCTGCAGCACCACTGGTGCTCCCAGCTCCACTCCAACCCTCCAACCCGTGGCTGCCCAGCCCCTGTGCCCCTCCCTGTGCCCCTCTTGCTCACCTGATGTTGTTCTTGAGCCTCTTGGTGCAGTGTGGGCAGCGGAAGGACGTGGGCACCTTGGGGAAGGGCAGCAGCTGGGCGCCCTTGCCCCCGTCCCGGCCGTAGTAGAAATCATCCACCAGCATGATGAGCTTGCTCTGGGCAGAGTCTGGGCCCCCCTCACCCCCCTCAGGGCCCTTGGCACAGGGGGACAGGGCTGGCACCGCCGGGCACGGGGCAGGGGGGGCTCCTGCCGGGGGTTTCTCCGGGGAAGGGGGTTTGGGGGACTGCAGGGGGGGCTCTGAGTCCAGGGATTTCCTCTTCTTCAGGAACTCCACCATCTCGGGGCAGCAGTACTGAGAGGGGGGGAAGAGTACAGGGGGTTAATCAGCAGGGAACTGTGCCCAGGGAGAGAGAAAACCACCCCAACACACCAAGGGAACTGTGCCCAGGGAGAGCTAAAATCCCCCCAGGGTTAATCAGCAGGGAACTGTGCCCAGGGAGAGAGAAAACCACCCCAACACACCAAGGGAACTGTGCCCAGGGAGAGAGAAAACCACCCCAACACACCAAGGGAACTGTGCCCAGGGAGAGAGAAAACCACCCCAACACACCAAGGGAACTGTGCCCAGGGAGAGCTAAAATCCCCCCAGGGTTAATCAGCAGGGAACTGTGCCCAGGGAGAGAGAAAACCACCCCAACACACCAAGGGAACTGTGCCCAGGGAGAGCTAAAACCACCCCAACACAGGCAGGGAACAGGGAACTGTGCCCAGGGAGAGCTAAAATCCCCCCAGTGTGGGACTGAGTCTAGAAATGAGTGAGCCTCGTGTTAAATTGTGTCTGGAAATCTTTAACTCCCACACTGAGCTGGATCTAGAACTGCTAATCCCCCCTAAACTGAATATAGAACTGCTAATCTCCCCCTAAACTGAATCTAGAACTGCTAATCCCCCCTAAACTGAATCTAGAAGTGCTATTCTCCCCCTAAACTGAACCTAGAACTGCTAATCTCCCCCTAAACTGAACCTAGAACTGCTAAACCCCCCTAAACTGAACCTAGAACTGCTAAACCCCCCTAAACTGAACCTAGAACTGCTAATCTCCCCCTAAACTGAACCTAGAACTGCTAATCTCCCCCTAAAGTGAATCTAGAATTAATTGAGTCCCACACATTAAACTGTATCTAGAACTGCTAATCCTCCTTAAACTAAATCTAGAATTAATTAAGCCTCATATCTTAAACTGTCTAGAACTGCTAATCCTCCTTAAACTGAATCTAGACCTAATTAAACCCCATATCTTAAACTAGCTAGAACTGCTTATCTCCCCTAAACTGTATCTAGAACTGCTAATCCTCCTTAAACTGAACCTAGAACTGATTAAACCCCATGCATCAAACTGAGTCTAGAAATCATTAAATCCCTCACATGGAACCATATCCAGAAACAACTGAGGTGTAAATGTATCCCAGAAAATCCTCTGGGAATGGCCACTCACACACATGTGTCCTCTCAAAGCTTCAGTGACCCGGAACTGGGCGTCGCAGCGGGGACAAACCTTCCTGCCGCCGTCTTGCAGGTCGAAGGTGGGGATAGGGGATGAGCTGACTGTGACAAGAGAAACCCCAAATGAAACCAGCAGGGTGAAATCCCCATTTGTTTAAAATGGAATGCCCCTTAAACCAGCTTTGGGCTCCCAGTGCCATCAAATGTCCTTTAAATCCAGTTTGGGCTCCCAAGGCCATCAAATGTCCCATAAATCATCTTTTGGTTCCCAAGGCCATGAAATGTCCCCTAAACCCAGTTTGGGCTCCCAAGGCCATCAAATGTCCCTTAAACCCAGTTTGGGCTCCCAAGGCCACAAAATGCCCCTTAAATCCAGTTTGAGCTCCCAGTGCCATGAAATGTCCCCTAAATCCAGTTTGGGCTCCCAAGGCCATCAAATGTCCCCTAAACCCAGCTCTGGGCTCCCAAGGCCACGAAATGCCCCTTAAACCCAGCTTGGATTCCCAATGCCCTGCAATGCCCCTTAAACCCAGCCTGGATTCCCAGTGCCCTGCAATGCCCCCTAAACCCAGCCTGGATTCCCAATGCCACAAAATGCCCCTTAAACCCAGCCTGGATTCCCAGTGCCCTGCAATGCCCCCTAAACCCAGCTTGGATTCCCAGTGCCCTGCAATGCCCCTTAAACCCAGCTTGGATTCCCAGTGCCCTGCAATGCCCCTAAACCCAGCTTGGATTCCCAGTGCCCTGCAATGTCCCTCAAACCCAGCCTGGATTCCCAGTGCCCTGCAATGCCCCCTAAACCCAGCTTGGATTCCCAATGCCCTGCAATGTCCCCTAAACCCAGCCTGGATTCCCAGTGCCCTGCAATGCCCCTTAAACCCAGCCTGGATTCCCAGTGCCCTGCAATGCCCCTTAAACCCAGCTTGGATTCCCAATGCCCTGCAATGTCCCCTAAACCCAGCCTGGATTCCCAGTGCCCTGCAATGCCCCTTAAACCCAGCTTGGATTCCCAGTGCCCTGCAATGCCCCTTAAACCCAGCCTGGATTCCCAGTGCCCTGCAATGCCCCTTAAACCCAGCCTGGATTCCCAGTGCCATGCAATGCCCCCTAAACCCAGCCTGGATTCCCAATGCCCTGCAATGCCCCCTAAACCCAGCCTGGATTCCCAGTGCCCTGCAATGCCCCTTAAACCCAGCTTGGATTCCCAATGCCCTGCAATGCCCCTTAAACCCAGCCTGGATTCCCAGTGCCCTGCAATGTCCCTCAAACCCAGCCTGGATTCCCAGTGCCCTGCAATGTCCCTCAAACCCAGCCTGGATTCCCAGTGCCCTGCAATGCCCCTTAAACCCAGCCTGGATTCCCAGTGCCCTGCAATGCCCCTTAAACCCAGCTTGGATTCCCAGTGCCCTGCAATGCCCCTAAACCCAGCCTGGATTCCCAATGCCCTGCAATGCCCCTTAAACCCAGCCTGGATTCCCAGTGTCCTGCAATGCCCCTTAAACCCAGCCTGGATTCCCAGTGCCCTGCAATGCCCCTTAAACCCAGCCTGGATTCCCAGTGCCCTGCAATGCCCCTCGATTTTGGCTGCCACCCCCTTTGGAAGGGGTTTTTTTGGGAGGGGCCGCCCGTTACCTTTGAGGGAGGAGGAGGAGGACGAGGACTCCGACACGCTGGACCTCTGGGACCCGGGGCTGCTGTTGGACACCACGAGGGGGCCGGGGCTCTGTCCCAGGGAGGGGACAGTGTTGAGGGTGTTCACCAGCTTGGCCACCTCGTTGCTGTTCTCCCCCGTCACCCCGGGCCTCTTGACGGTCACGAAGCTGGCGATGCTCACTGGGAGGGGGGGACAACACAATTCCAGCCGGGAATTCCAGCTGGGAACCCCGACCCCTCTGAGCCTTCCCCGGAGGGGGCCGAGCTGGGATTATCCCACTGGGAATGGGGAGGCTCAGGGGGGACCTTCTCAGTCCCTACAGCCCCTGGCAGGAGGTGGGAGCCAGGCCAGGCTCTGCTTAAAGTGTATCTGGAACTAATTAAGCTCCACACATTAAGCTGTATCTAGAACTAATTAAACTGTATCTAGAACTAATTAAGCTCCACACATTAAACTGTATCTAGAACCGCTAATCCTCCTTAAACTGAATCTAGAGCCAATTAAGCCCCATATATTAAACTGTATCTAGAATTAATTAAGCTCCACATATTAAACTGAATCTAGAGCCAATTAAGCCCCATATATTAAACTGTATCTAGAACTAATTAAGCTCCACACATTAAACTGTATCTAGAACTAATTAAGCCCCATATATTAAACTGAATCTAGAACCAATTAAGCCCCATATATTAAACTGTATCTAGAACTAATTAAGCTCCACACATTAAACTGTATCTAGAACTAATTAAGCCCCATATATTAAACTGTATCTAGAACTAATTAAGCTCCACACATTAAACTGTATCTAGAACTAATTAAGCTCCACACATTAAACTGTATCTAGAACTAATTAAGCCCCATATATTAAACTGAATCTAGAACCAATTAAGCCCCATATATTAAACTGTATCTAGAACTAATTAAGCTCCACACATTAAACTGTATCTAGAACTAACTAAGCTCCACACATTGAACTGTATCTAGTACTGCTAATCCCCCTTAAACTGAATCTAGAACTAATTAAGCCCCATATATTAAACTGAATCTAGAACTAATTAAGCCCCATATATTAAACTGTATCTAGAACTAATTAAGCTCCACACATTAAACTGTATCTAGTACTGCTAATCCCCCTTAAACTGAATCTAGAACTAATTAAGCCCCATATATTAAACTGTATCTAGAACTAATTAAGCCCCATATATTAAACTGTGTCTAGAACTAATTAAGCTCCACACATTAAACTGTATCTAGAACTAATTAAGCCCCATATATTAAACTGTATCTAGAACTAATTAAGCCCCATATATTAAACTGTATCTAGAACTAACTAAGCTCCACACATTAAACTGTATCTAGTACTGCTAACCCCCCTTAAACTGAATCTAGAGCTAATTAAGCCCCTGTTAAGGGGGAGCAGCAGCAGGAGCAGAGGGAAGGGCAGGTTCAGACTGGACCTGCCTGGAAGGGGCTGTGCAGCCCAGGGAGGGGGTCCTGGAGGAGCTGGACTTACTCTGCTGGGGGGCCTGGGCCTGGGGCACGGTGCTGCGCAGGGTCAGCGTGGCCGGGATCACCGTGGTGAAGGTGTTGGCAGCAGGTCTGACGGGCAGAGGGGCCCCTGCCCTCACCTGGGCCACGGGGGAGAACACCTGGGGCACCCCCACGGCCGGCTTCACAAACTGGGTACCTGGGGCTGAGACATGGAGAGATCACAGAGACAGGCCTGCACCAGGAACCTCAGCCCAGGCCTAGAGCAGAAATCCTATCCCAGGCCTAGATCAGTGATCCCAGCCCAGGCCTGCACCAGGAACCTCAGCCCGGGCCTAGATCAGAGATCAGAGAGACAGGCCTGCACCAGGAACCTCAGCCTGGGCCTAGATCAGAGATCAGAGACAGGCCTGCACCAGGAACCTCAGCCCAGGCCTAGATCAGAGATCAGAGACAGGCCTGCACCAGGAACCTCAGCCCAGGCCTAGAGCAGAGATCAGAGACAGGCCTGCACCAGGAACCTCAGCCCGGGCCTAGATCAGAAATCCTATCCCAGGCCTAGATCAGGAATCCCAGCCCAGGCCTAGACCAGTAATGTCATCCCAGGCCTGTACCACAAGTCCCAGCCCAGGCCTGCAACAGGAACCTCAGCCCAGGCCTAGATCAGAAATCCCAGCCCAGGCCTAGACCAGTGATCCCAGCCCAGGCCTAGATCAGCGATCCCAGCCCAGGCCTAGATCAGCGATCCCAGCCCAGGCCTAGATCAGAAATCCCAGCCCAGGCCTGTACCATAAACCCCAGCCCAGGCCTAGATCAGTGATCCTATCCCAGGTCTGCACCAGGAACCCCATCCCAAGCCTGCATCAAGAATCCCATCCCAGGCCTGGATCAACTCATCCCATCCCAGGCCTGGATCAACTCATCCCATCCCAGGCCTGGATCAACTCATCCCATCCCAGTCTTGGATCAACTCATCCCATCCCAGGCCTGGATCAACTCATCCCATCCCAGGCCTGGATCAACTCATCCCATCCCAGGCCTGGATCAGGAATCCAATCCCAGGCCTGGATCAACTCATCCCATCCCAGGCCTGGATCAACTCATCCCATCCCAGGCCTGGATCAACTCATCCCATCCCAGGCCTGGATCAATTAATCCAATCTCAGGCCTGGATCAACCAACCCAAGCCCATTCCCTGCCCAGGAACAACCCAGCACAACCCTCCTCCCACCCCTGCTGAGCTCCCAGAATTCCCAGTGGGAGTTTTCCTTTCCCTTCCCAAGCAGACTCTGGGTTTGGCTGCAGATCCCTGCATTCCCAGCTTTTCCTTGGGTGGAATCTCCCCAAAAACCCGAGCAGCTCCTGAGCTCCAGTTTCAGGCTTTAGTTGTTTTAATTCCATTTATAAACCATGGTTTTATGCCCATTTTTATTCTCCTCCCCAATCCCTCCGAGGCTCCCAGTCCCATTCCCAGGGCTGGAAACTCAGGGGATCCCCTCCAGCTCCAAATTAATTTGGACAGGAGGCTTTGGAGACTCATTTTTGGGGACAGTGACCCCGAGTTTGGTCCTTCTGAGGTTCCACAGCAGAAAAGGAGTGTTATTAAAAATTCCCCCTGGGAAACACGAGTTGGAAATGCCATTTTTGGTGGGTTTAGGCCTAAAAAGGAGCCCTTACCTGGCACGAGGGTGATGGGCCTCACTGTCTGCCCTTGCTGGACGTTGAGCACGATCCCCACCTGGTTCATGGTGTTCTGGACGGGCCTCACGTTCCTCACGGGAAACCCCTGGGATCCAACAGCACCCTTACCACACAGAGCACTCCCAACCCCAAGTTTTACCCCCCAAAAAGCCAATAAATGGGTAAAAACAACCCAGCCCACAGTGCCAGCACCCAGAGGAGAGTTGGACTGGAAGGTGTCTTCCCAAAAACCTTCTCCCTGAAAAATCCTCCTCCTTCAAAAACCTCCTTTTTTTCCCCAAAACCTCCTCCTTCAAAACTCTCCTTTTTCCCAAAACCTCCTCCTTCAAAAATCTTTTCCCCAAAACCTCCTCCTTCAAAAAACCTTTTTCCCAAAACCTCCTCCTTCAAAAAACCTTTTTCCCAAAACCTCCTCCTTCAAAACTCCTTTTCCCAAAAACCTCCTCCTCCAAAACTCTCCTTTTTCCCAAAACCTCCCCCTTCAAAAATCTTTTTTCCAAAAACCTCCTCCTCCAAAAACCTCCTTTTTCTAAAACCTCCTCCTTCAACACTCTTTTTCCCCAAAACCTCCTCCTCCAACACTCTCCTTTTCCCAAAACCTCCTCCTTCAAAAACCTTCACCTTCCAAACTCTCCTTTTCCCAAAAACCTCCTCCTTCAAAACTCTTTCCCCCAAAACCTCCTCCTTCATAAACCTTCTCCTTCCAAACTCTCCTTTTTCCCAAAACCTCCTCCTTCAAAAATCTTTTTCCCAAAACCTCCTTCAAAACTCTCCTTTTTCCCAAGACCTCCTCCTCCAAAACTCTCCTTTTTCTCAAAAATCTCCTTTTTCCCCAAAACCTCCTCCTTCCAAACTCTCCTTTCCCCCAAAACCTCCTCCTTCAAAACTCTCCTTTTTCCCAAAACCTCCTCCTTCCAAACTCTCCTTTTCCCCAAAACCTCCTCCTCCAAAACTCTCCTTTTCCCAAACCTCCTCCCTCCCAAACCCCTCCTCCTTGACCAAGTTGCTCCAACCAACCCCAACCCCCCCGAAGGTTCTCGTCGCGACGTCCCTGGAACCGCGTGAGGAACCCGGACTCTTCCCGCCGGTTTTCCCGGGATTCCCCGGCTCCTGGAGCTCACCTGGGTGGTGATGAAGATGGGCTGGCTGGTCACGGGGGGGGTGGGCACGTGGTTGGCGTTCTGCATGATCTGCACCGGCCGCAGCAGGGGCTGCGTCACCACGGCCCCCAGCGCCGGCGTGGGGCTCTGGGTCAGCACCAGGGACTGGCCCCCGGGGGGGACCACGGCATTCCCGCCTGGAAAACACAGGATATGACACAGGGAATGAGCTCCTGGGGGTACCACGGCATTCCCGCCTGGAAAACACAGGGATGGAACACAGGGAGTGAGCTCCTGGGGGTACCACGGCATTCCCGCCTGGAAAACACAGGGATAGAACACAGGGAATGAGCTCCTGGGGGTACCACGGCATTCCCGCCTGGAAAACACAGGGATAGAACACAGGGAGTGAGCTCCTGGGGGTACCACGGCATTCCTGCCTGGAAAACACAGGGATACAACACAGGGAGTGAGCTCCTGGGGGTACCACGGCATTCCAGCCTGGAAAACACAGGGATACAACACAGGGAGTGAGCTCCTGGAGGTACCAAGGCATTCCCGCCTGGAAAACACAGGGAATGACACAGGGAATGAGCTCCTGGGGGTACCACGGCATTCCCGCCTGGAAAACACAGGGATAGAACACAGGGAGTGAGCTCCTGGGGGTACCACGGCATTCCTGCCTGGAAAACACAGGGATAGAACACAGGGAATGAGCTCCTGGGGGCACCACGGCATTCCCGCCTGGAAAACACAGGGATGGAACACAGGGAATGAGCTGGGGGCAAGGATTGTCCTCCTGGGGGTACCACGGCATTCCCGCCTGGAAAACACAGGGATACAACACAGGGAGTGAGCTCCTGGGGGTACCACGGCATTCCTGCCTGGAAAACACAGGGAATGACACAGGGAATGAGCTCCTGGGGGTACCACGGCATTCCCGCCTGGAAAACACAGGGAGACAGCACAGGGAGTGAGCTGGGAGTAGGGACTGTCCTCCTGGGGGTACCACGGCATTCCTGCCTGGAAAACACAGGGATAGAACACAGGGAGTAAACTCCTGGGGGTACCACGGCATTCCCGCCTGGAAAACACAGGGATACAACACAGGGAACGAGCTCCTGGGGGTACCACGGCATTCCTGCCTGGAAAACTCAGGGATACAACACAGGGAGTGAGCTGGGAGCAGGGATTGTCCTCCTGGGGGTACCACGGCATTCCTGCCTGGAAAACACAGGGAATGACACAGGGAATGAGCTCCTGGGGGTACCACGGCATTCCTGCCTGGAAAACACAGGGATGGAACACAGGGAGTGAGCTCCTGGAGGTACCACGGCATTCCCGCCTGGAAAACACAGGATATGACACAGGGAATGAGCTCCTGGGGGTACCACGGCATTCCTGCCTGGAAAACACAGGATATGACACAGGGAATGAGCTCCTGGGGGTACCACGGCATTCCCGCCTGGAAAACACAGGGATACAACACAGGGAATGAGCTCCTGGGGGTACCACGGCATTCCTGCCTGGAAAACACAGGGATAGAACACAGGGAATGAGCTCCTGGGGGTACCACGGCATTCCCGCCTGGAAAACACAGGGATACAACACAGGGAATGAGCTCCTGGGGGTACCACGGCATTCCTGCCTGGAAAACACAGGGATAGAACACAGGGAATGAGCTCCTGGGGGTACCACGGCATTCCCGCCTGGAAAACACAGGGATACAACACAGGGAATGAGCTCCTGGGGGTACCACGGCATTCCCGCCTGGAAAACACAGGGATGGAACACAGGGAGTGAGCTCCTGGGGGTACCACGGCATTCCCGCCTGGAAAACGGGGATAGAACACAGGGAGTGAGCTCCTGGGGGTACCACGGCATTCCTGCCTGGAAAACACAAGGAGACAGCACAGGGAATGAGCTGGGGGCAAGGATTGTCCTCCTGGGGGTACCACGGCATTCCCGCCTGGAAAACACAGGGATAGAACACAGGGAATGAGCTCCTGGGGGTACCACGGCATTCCTGCCTGGAAAACACAGGGAGACAGCACAGGGAGTGAGCTCCTGGAGGGACCACGGCATTCCTGCCTGGAAAACACAGGGATAGAACACAGGGAATGGGATAAGGTGGGTCAGCAGCAGGGACTGTGCTCCTGGAGGTACCACAGCATTCCCACCTGGAAAACACAGGGATACAGCACGTGCTGGGGGAAGCTTGGGATGACTCCAGGTGGGATTTCGGGAATGTTCCGCCCATTCCCAACCCCAGCTGGGATGAGACTCCCCCACCTCCGGGCACGGATGTGGCCCTTGGTCATCCCAAATCCCCCCTGGGCTCAGGGCAAGGAGGATTCCCTCGGTCCCAGCCATTCCCATTCCCATGGAATCCCTGGGAAAGGAGCAATTCCCAAGGAATGAGTCACCTGGGGCGGTTTTATCCACGGAATTGTAATCCTCCACCACGGAGTCCTCGATGACATCGCTGATCTTCTGCCACGGCTCCAGCTCCTCCTCCTCACATTCCATGAAAAGATCCGTGTCCGCCATCCTGGGAAAAAGGGGGGGAAAAGCGGGATCAGAAAACCGGGATGGGTTTGGTCAGGCAGGGGAATCCTTCCCGAGGAGGAACGCTGGGAAAAGGGCTGGGAATCACCACGGCTGGAGGGGACGTGGCCAGGCCTGGACGGGGCACAAGGGAGCCTCTGGAATTCCCTGGATTGGTTTTTTTTTTAAGGAGGTCCAAAGCCCCCAAAGCCCAACCCAGCTCCCAAAAAACTTCCTCCTTCCCAGGATTAGGGTTATCCAGGGTTGGTCCAACTTCCTTTTGGGGACCCCAAAGGAGCTGCTTCCTTGGGGAAGCCAAAACTGCCAACTTTGAACCCAAAAATCCCTTTTTTAGGGGCTTTTTAAGGGACCTTCTCCCTCCTTTATCCCACCTTCCCAGCACCCAGGAAACTGGGATCCACTGGGAATCAGCCACAGGGATACAGGGATAGAGGGATACAGGAATACAGGGATACATGGATAGAGGGATACAGGGACACAGGGACACAGGGATACAGGGACACAGGGACACAGGGATATAGGGATACAGGGATACAGGGATATAGGGATACAGGGATATATGGATATAGAAATACATGGATATAGGGATACAGGGATACAGAGATACAGGGATATATGGATATAGAAATACAGGGATATAGGGATACAGGGATATAGAGATACTGGGATATAGGGATATAGGGATATATGGATATAGAAATACATGGATACCTGGATATAGAGATACATGGATACAGGGATATAGAAATACAGGGATATAGGGACACAGGGATATAGGGATATAGAAATACATGGATATAGGGATACAGGGATACAGAAATACAGGGATACATGGATATAGGCATACAGGGATATATGGATACATGGATACATGGATGTATGGATACAGGGATACATGGATACAGGGATACAGGGATATATGGATACAGGGATACATGGATATAGAGATACAGGGATACATGGATATAGAGATACAGGGATACAGGGATATATGGATACAGGGATACAGAGACACGTGGATATATGGACACAGGGATATAGAGATACAGGGACACAGGGATATATGGATACAGGGATACAGGGATACATGGACACAGGGATGTAGGGATACAGGGATATATGGATACAGGGATACAGGGATATATGGATACAGGGATATATGGATACATGGATAGAGAGACACGTGGATATATGGACACAGGGATATAGAGATACAGGGACACAGGGACACAGGGATATATGGATACAGGGATACAGGGATACATGGACACAGGGATACATGGACACAGGGATGTCGGGACACAGGGATACATGGATACAGGGATATATGGACACAGGGATGTAGGGACACAGGGATATATGGATACAGGGATACATGGATACAGGGATATATGGACACAGGGATGTAGGGACACAGGGATATATGGATACAGGGATACATGGATACAGGGATATATGGACACAGGGATGTAGGGACACAGGGATATATGGATACAGGGATACATGGATACAGGGATATATGGACACAGGGATGTAGGGACACAGGGATATATGGATACAGGGATACATGGATACAGGGATACATGGACACAGGGATGTAGGGACACAGGGATACATGGATATCTCATTATCTCTGCCCGTTAACACCAACTTGGGTTATAATCCCAAAATCTGAGGAAAACCAAGCAGAAATCCCAGAGATCTGGCACAGAGAACCCCCGAAATCCCTTGGGAATCCTTTCCCAACACCCCTCCTTCCCGGAAACGTCTGGAAGCAAAGAAATGCCGGGAAGGTCCGGGACAAAGCAGAGCCAGGAACGTTCCAAGTGGGAATTGTTTGCCTTGGAATCCTGTTCCTGCAGGGCCTGGATGCTCCATCCCTGGGGAATCCATAAATAATCCGTAAATATCCAGCAGAAATCCATGAATTAACCCAGCCCAGGAAGGTTCCAACCCCCCTGGAACTCTGGGTTGAGCTGAGGAGGTAAAAGCAGCTCCTGCCACTTTAACTTCATTTATTAGTAATATAATATATATATATATATATATAAATATTTGTGTGAGTTATTTGTGCAAGACATGATACATGTTAATATATATGTAGGTATATATTATATATTATATATATGTATATATTATATATTAATAATTATATTATATATTATATATTACATATTATATATTACATATTATATATTAATAATTATATAATATACATTGTATATTATATAATATATATTATATATTATTTATATATATTTTATATTATATATAATTATATATAATTTTATATTGTGTTATATATATTATATATTGTAATTATATTAATATATTAATGTGTATATTATATTAATATATGTGTATATATTAATATATAAACACATTCCATGATCCAGGTGAGCTGGGAAAGCAGAGCTGAGTTTGGGATGAAGATGGGATGGAGATTATTATTATTATTATTATTATTATTATTATTATTATTATTATTATTATTATTATTATTATTATATTTTTATTATTATTATTATTATCATCCTGTTGCTGCTGTTTCCCAGGAATCTCCCCTCCCACCTCTCCTCCCCCCCTCCAGCTGGATTTATTCCCTTCCCCTGGATCAGAAATTCCAGAGGCAAATCCACCCCAGGAGGGGAGGAAAACCTGAAATCCTCTGGAAAATCGGATTTCCCCATCCTAAAAGTCAACCCCAAATCCATAAAAAACCCCAATTTAAAGCTTTTCCAAAGGGGATCCACAGCTCCAGGGGGATTCCTGCCCCAGATCCCGGCGGATCCGAGGTGGGAATGGATCCAAGTGGCAGCAGGGAGCACAACAGGTTAATGTTTGATTTATCCTTAAAGGGAAAACTCCCAGGAGGAAAAATGAGGGAAGAGAATCCGGGAATGCTTTGGGTGGGAAGGGCCCTCGGGATCATCCAGTCCCATGGAAAGCTGAGGGAACAGAATCCCGGGAATGCTTTGGGTGGGAAGGGTCCTTTGGGATCATCCAGTCGCATGGAAAGCTGAGGGAACAGAATCCTGGGAATGCTTTGGGTGGGAAGGGCCCTCGGGATCATCCAGTCCCAGGAAAAGATGAGGGAACAGAATCTGGGAATGCTTTGGGTGGGAAGGGCCCTTGGGATCATCCAGTCCCTGGAAAAGCTGAGGGAAGAGAATCTGGGAATGCTTTGGGTGGGAAGGGCCCCTTGGGATCATCCAGTCCCATGGAAAGCTGAGGGAAAAGAATCTGGGAATGCTTTGGGTGGGAAGGGCCCTCGGGATCATCCAGTCCCATGGAAAGCTGAGGGAACAGAATCTGGGAATGCTTTGGGTGGGAAGGGCCCTTGGGATCATCCAGTCCCAGGAAAAGATGAGGGAACAGAATCTGGGAATGCTTTGGGTGGGAAGGGCCCTTGGGATCATCCAGTCCCTGGAAAAGATGAGGGAACAGAATCCCGGGAATGCTTTGGGTGGGAAGAGCCCTCGGGATCATCCAGTCCCAGGAAAAGCTGAGGGAAGAGAAATCTGGGAATGCTTTGGGTGGGAAGGGCCCTTTGGGATCATCCAGTCCCAGGAAAAGATGAGGGAACAGAATCCCGGGAATGCTTTGGGTGGGAAGGGCCCTCGGGATCATCCAGTCCCAGGAAAAGCTGAGGGAACAGAATCTGGGAATGCTTTGGGTGGGAAGGGCCCTTGGGATCATCCAGTCCCAGGAAAAGCTGAGGGAAGAGAAATCTGGGAATGCTTTGGGTGGGAAGAGCCCTCGGGATCATCCAGTCCCAGGAAAAGCTGAGGGAACAGAATCTGGGAATGCTTTGGGTGGGAAGGGCCCTCGGGATCATCCAGTCCCAGGAAAAGCTGAGGGAACAGAATCTGGGAATGCTTTGGGTGGGAAGGGCCCTTGGGATCATCCAGTCCCAGGAAAAGCTGAGGGAAGAGAAATCTGGGAATGCTTTGGGTGGGAAGAGCCCTCGGGATCATCCAGTCCCTCCAACCCGGCCCTGGGCACTTCCAGGGATGGGGAATCCCTGGAGAAACAATTCCATGGGTTTCCAGGGGGGAGTTCCTGACGGAGCAGTTCTCATCCAGGGATTCCACGGGGCAAGGAACAGGAGGGAAACCCCCTGGAATGCACCTGGAATGCATCTGGAATACACCTGGAATGCACCTGGAATGCACCTGGAATGCACCTGAAACACACTTGGAATACACTTGGAATGAACCTGGAATGCACCTGGAATGAACCTGGAATGAACCTGGAATGAACCTGGAATACACCTGGAATGTACCTGAAACACACTTGGAATACACCTGGAATGCACCTGGAATGCACCTGGAATACACCTGGAATACACCTGGAATACACCTGGAATACACCTGGAATACACCTGGAATACACCTGGAATGCCCCTGGAATGCCCCTGGAATACACCTGGAATGCCCCTGGAATACACCTGGAATGCACCTGGAATGCACCTGGAATGCACCTGGAATGCACCTGGAATGCACCTGGAATGCACCTGGAATGCACCTGGAATGCACCTGAAACACACTTGGAATACACTTGGAATGAACCTGGAATGCACCTGGAATGAACCTGGAATGAACCTGGAATACACCTGGAATACACCTGAAACACACTTGGAATACACTTGGAATGAACCTGGAATGCACCTGGAATGCACCTGGAATGCACCTGGAATGCACCTGGAATGCACCTGGAATACACCTGGAATACACCTGGAATACACCTGGAATACACCTGGAATACACCTGGAATACACCTGGAACAGCCCTGCCCAGGGAGAAGCTGCTCCTGGGTCCCCCCAGGATTCCAGGGAAAGGGAAACCCCCCTGGACAAACCCCAATCCCCCCAAACCCCTGGAAAAGCGGGAACGTGTCCGAGCCCCCACAAACCACAGCCCCAAAAAAGCCACTTTTAGCACCAAAACCTGACCTTCCCTCACCCCCTCTCCCTCTCCACCGCGTCCTTCTCCCCAGAATTCCCATCTTTTTGCCTCATTTTCTCCCTGATTTCCGATAAAATCCCCTTTAACAGCCAGGAAAAAACATCTTTATTTTTTAAAGGGAGCCTCCAAAACCCCCCCAATGAGGGTTAAAAGCAAATAATAATAATAAAAATTAAAATAATAATAATAAAAATTAAAATAATAACAATAAAAATTAAAATAATAACAATAAAAATTAAAAATAAATCAAGATAAAAAGCTTTTTTTAGTGGCTTTCAAGGACTAATTAACCTGGCCCCGAATCTGCTGCAATTTAGGGGATGAAAATACACTTTTGGCTGAGGGTTTTTTTGCCTGTTTATGTGGCTTTTCCTCGGGGGGAAAGGTGAGCTGAGTTCAACATTCCGAGGGAATTCAGGAATTCACCCTCTGTGGGGCTGAAATCGCTTCCAAAAGGGGCTTCCCAGGAATGCCACCAATTCCAAATCCTGTTTTATTAAAGGGCTTGATGCCACTAATTAAAATGTCTTATTACACATTTAATTAGGGTGATTGTTATCTGCCTCCCAGCTGAGGAAAACAAACCGATTTCTGACTTTTTTGGGGTGTTTTTTGGGGAGGAAACTCCGAGTTTCTGGCTCTGGGACGGGGCACCAAAAAAACCTCCCCACGTTTTCCCACCCATTCCAACATTTCCACACAGGCAGAGCTTGGAGAGGCAACAGAAAGAGAGAATTCCCTGGGATGGGAAACGCTGCAGGAGGTTTCCAAGCTGATAATTATGGGATTGAAGGCAAAGACGTGCAGGGAAAAAAATCCACTGGAGCTCCGGGAACACAGGGAAAAGCAGAGCAGGGAACGTGCAAATTCCTGCATCCCGGAGAAGTACTTCCCAAAAGGAGGCATCCCAGCTGGAAAAGGTTCCCCAACACCCCAAAAAACGTCAGGATGGCACCAAAAATCTGATTTTTAATAGCCAGGAGCAACAGCCTGGGGGGGTGAGATCCCAGTCCTTTCTCCAGGAGATCCTGCTGGACTGAACTCCTGATCCTGATCAACTGAATTCCTGATCCTGCTGGACTGAATTCCTGATCCTGCTGGACTGAATTCCTGATCCTGATCCTGCTGGACTGAATTCCTGCTCCTGCTGAACGGAATTCCTGATCCTGCTCCTGCTGAACTGAATTCCTGATCCTGCTGAACTGAATTCCTGATCCTGCTCCTGCTGGACTGAATTCCTGATCCTGATCCTGCTGAATTCCTGCTCCTGCTGAACGGAATTCCCGAGCTTCCCGGGGAGGCAGCGCTGGGAGAAGGCAGGGAAGGATCCCAGGTTTGGCAGGGGCAGGGATGGGGGCAGGTGAGTTCAGGGGAGCAAATAAAGAGCAGCTTTTCCTTCTCCTTGGAGAGGGTTGGGATGAGGGAGGGAGGGAGGGAGGGAGAGCCCTCCTGTCACCCGGGGATGGCACCGGAGGGACGAGGCAGGACAAGGAGAACCTGGGGATCAAGGGAGATGAGCAGGAGAGGGGTGGGAGGGTGATCCCAGATCCCTGGGGATGAGGGGTGGGATGGCAATCCCAGAGGATGAGGGGTGGGATGGCAATCCCAGATCCCTGAGGGGCTCAGACAGCAACCCCAGATCCCTGGGGATGAGGGGTGGGATGGCAATTCCAGAGGATGAGGGGTGGGATGGCAGTCCCTGATCCTTGGGGAGAGGGGTGGGATGGCAATCCCAGATCCCTGGGGAGAGGAGTGGGATGGCAATTCCAGATCCCTGAGGATGAGGGGTGGGATGGCAATCCCAGATCCCTGGGGAGAGGGGTGGGATGGCAATTCCAGATCCCTAGGGAGAGGGGTGGGATGGCAATCCCTGATCCTTGGGGAGAGGGGTGGGATGGCAATTCCAGAGGATGAGGGGTGGGATGGCAATCCCTGATCCTTGGGGAGAGTGGAGCAATGGCAATCCCAGATCCCTGAGGGGTGGGATGGCAATCCCTGATCTCTGAGGGGTGGGATGGCAATCCCTGATCCCTGAGGGGTGGGATGGCAATCCCTGATCCCTGAGGGGTGGGATGGCAATCGAGAGGATGAGGAGTGGGATGGCACTCCAGGATCAGGAGAAGAGGGGTGGGATGGCAATCCCAGAGGATGAGGGGTGGGATGGCAATCCCAGGACCATGAGGAGAGGGGTGGGATGGCAATCGCAGAGGATGAGGGTCGGGATGGCAATCCCAGGACCAGGAGGAGAGGGGTGGGATGGCAATCCCGGAGGATGAGGGTCGGGATGGCAATCCCAGAGGATGAGGGGTGGGATGGCAATCCCAGAGGATGAGGGGTGGGATGGCAATCCCGCAGGATGAGGGTCGGGATGCCAATCCCAGAGGATGAGGGTCGGGATGGCAATCCCAGAATCCCAGAGGATGAGGGGTGGGATGGCAATCCCAGATCCCAGAGGATGAGGGGTGGGATGGCAATCCCAGATCCCAGAGGATGAGGGGTGGGATGGCAATCCCAGATCCCAGAGGATGAGGGTCGGGATGCCAATCCCAGATCCCTGAGGGGTGGGATGGCAATCGAGAGGATGAGGAGTGGGATGGCACTCCAGGATCAGGAGAAGAGGGGTGGGATGGCAATCCCAGAACCCCAGATCCCAGAGGATGAGGGGTGGGATGGCAATCCCAGGACCAGGAGGAGAGGGGTGGGATGGCAATCCCAGATCCCAGAGGATGAGGGGTGGGATGGCAATCCCAGATCCCAGAGGATGAGGGTCGGGATGGCAATCCCAGCTCCCTGAGGGGCTCACACAAGGCACGGGAGAGGGGGAACCGCTCTGCGAAGGTGGAGAGCGAGCAGGCCAAGGAGGGGGAGGGATGTCACTCAGAGCTGATCGGAGACCCCCCCTCACCCTTATGCTCCCCTAAAAAGGGGGGGGGAAAGGCCGTTCCTGCAGAGAACCCCACAAAACCCACGCTCGGCGCATTGTGGCGGCTAAGAAAGGCGGCGAAAAATAATCCCCGTGCCCAACATGGCCGCCCACCAGCGCCAGCGCCGGCAAAACGAGGAGGGGGCGGCAGCACCGGGGGAGGCGGACGGAGGGGCGTGGAGGGGACGGGGACGCGGCCTCTCCCCCTTTCGCCACCCGGGAACGGCGATCCCGGGGAGGGAGAAGCGACCCCCGAGCGTGCGGGGATGGAGGGGGGGGGGGGAGCGAGCGCGGAGGGAGCCCCCGCGGCGCGGCCGCATCACCGCCGCCCCCCTCCCCTCAGGGGCGGCCGCTTCACCCGCGCGCGCGCGCCCCCCGCCCGCCCGCCCGCCCGTGAGGGGCGTGCGCGCGGATCCCTCCGCGTCCCCTCAGAGCGCCCGGCGGGGCCCGGCGGGAGCGGCCGCGGCTCCTCCCCGGCACCGCGAGCCCTCCTCCCTCCTCCCTCATCCTCCTCCTCCTCCTCCTCCCGCCGCCGCCGCCGCCGCCGCTTTGTGTACGGCGCGCTCCGGCCCTGCCGCCCCCCTCCCCTCACCCCCCCCCCTCCCCTTCATTCCCTTCTTCTCCTCCATTCCCGGGCGGTTCGAGCCGGTTCCACAATCAGCGAGCCCGAACAGCCCCCCCCCCTCCCCACAACCCCCCCCCCTCCAATCCCGCCGCCCCCCCCTCACAGCGCACCCCCCCCCCCCGCCTCACCTCCCTCAGCGCCGCCGCCGCTCCTCCCTAAGGGGCTCCGCCGCTCTCCGGGCGAGGCGACCCGCAGGGCGCGGGGGCAGGTGGCATGAGCCCCCCCCCCCGGGATGCTGAAGGATGGAGAAGGAGGAGGATGATGATGAGGAGGAATTATCCCTGTTCTGCTCGCCCTCTGTACGTTCTGGCGGGGGGCGGCTCCGTGCTTTGCCGTGTCCCGTGTTTCCCGCCCCCCCCCCCTTCGAGCTCACGGGGAGGGCAAAGAAAAAAGGGCGCCGGGCCCGGCGGGCTGATACACGCGCGCGGCGCCCGCAGCCGCACCACACACACACACACCACACATACACACACACACAAAAAAAGGGGACCTGGCCGGCGGAGGGATACGGTGACGTCATTTCCTCCTGCGCGCGGTGACGTCACGGGGGGGCGGCCCTGAGGGGGCCGAGGGGGGGAAATGGCGCCCGGCGGGGCGCGACCCCCGCGCCGCCCTCACGGCCCTCCCGCCGCTGCCTCGGGGCGCCGCGGGGCATGCGGGGCCTCAGATCCGTCTGGGAGTGAGGGGAGCGGCGCCGAGGAGCCGCTCGCCCCCCCGAGCCCGGCCCGGGGTGTCCCGGAGCCGGGCCTGAGCCGCCCGCCACCCCCTGAGGGCTGTGAGGGGCTGTGAGGAGGGGTCAGCCCTCAGGTGAGGAGGAGGAGGAGAAGATTGGCCTTAAGGTGCTCCCTGTCAAAAATCCCCCGCCTGCGGGCAGGTGTTGCCTTCACCTGGTCTGGCCTTACCTGGATTCCTGGAACCTGCTGCCTTCAGGAGCAGGATTACCCCTCATTTACAGCCTTTCAGCGCCTTTTCAGCACCTTTTCAGCACCTTCAGGAGCTCAGAAGGGGCTCAGATAAAGGGAGAGTGACTGTGGCACTGGCAGGGGGTGACAGGACAGTGGGTTCAGTTATTATTATTATTATTATTATTATTATTATTATTATTATTATTATTATTATTATTATTATTATTATTATTATTATTATTAATGTGGGATAAAGTTGAAGTTAGCTACTGATAAATTTAAATGTAATTAAACATTCTTTAAATCCGGGCTTTGAAAGCATCCACATAACCCAGCCTTTAATTCTCACATGAAGTTCTGAGCTCCCCATCCTTTCGCCCAAAGAACACGTTTCTTTATGGAAATAAATATTTCTGCCCCTTCCTAAGATTCTTTTCCCGGGCTCCTCAGGAAGCAAAAGCAAAATGTTGTTGTTCCACCTCCAAAAAAAAAAACAATTTGGGGAATCCTCCATTAAATATTTTTCCTTGATGCTCTGCACAAATGGGTCACTGTGCTGCCTGAGGATGCTCATTAATTGGTTCTGTGCTCAATTTAATCCTCAAATATGTCATAACTCCTTTCCATGGACTAGGAAAAAACTGGATTTTCATTAGTTTAGAGCCATTTCAGGATTACAATTCATTCTTTTCACGGTGCTTTTATACAAAAAAATGAGTAATAAAGAGGAGGGCCCCAACATTCCCTGTTTTATGCCAATATCAGCTCCAGGACATGAGTTAAACTGGACATTTTTCCATTCTGCCTGTAGGTGAAAGCCTGACTGTCACTGTTGGCAGCTCCAGTGTGCAATTTAAAGGTTGAAAACAAAGATTTTTTCCCATTATATCCACCCTGGAAGGATCTGAACCCGAGATCTGCCACAGAATCCATCAAACCAGGTGAGGATGAGCTTGAAATGAAGAACACTTGGGCTTAAAGCCTGGATTTGTTCCCCATTGCTCATGACTGCAGTGGAATTTGGGGTGGGATGGGGATTGTGGATCCTGTGCTTCCAGACCTGCTTTTTTTTGGGGAATAAACCCAAATTCTCCATCCTGTGCAGCACTTAATGAACTAAAAATCAGGGTGGTGAGACTTGCAGGGAAGGTTTGCTGTGTCAACAAGGATCCAGGCAGGTTGCTCTGAGCCAGCTCAGATTTTATCTCCAGGAATAATTTGGATTTTTGGATGCCAGGGGAAAAGTCTGGGGCCAAAACCCAGCGGGTTTGGCCTCCTCCACAC
Organism: Pseudopipra pipra; assembly: GCF_036250125.1. Lineage (NCBI taxonomy): Eukaryota > Metazoa > Chordata > Aves > Passeriformes > Pipridae > Pseudopipra > Pseudopipra pipra. The sequence goes on from NC_087577.1 coordinate 760,300, forward strand.
TCTTGTTGTGCTGCTATAAATAGAATTTTGCATTCTAATTGCCTCCCTGGGGAGGAGGAATGCCAAGGTGTTGATAAAAGGGTTCTCCTCTGGTAAAGGAATCTCGGAGATGGGATTAATTCCCAAATGCTGGATGCACAAAAGGCTTTGGGAACCGTTGGAGCTGTGCCCGAGGAGGGGGGGAAATCCCCAAAAAAGTGATAAATGCACGTGGTTCTCTCGCTAAAAAATACCAATAATAACTTTAAACCTCTCCAGCAATAAAAGGACGATCCCGTTCGTGTTTCCTGCTCTTCCTGGTGGTTCCTGGGAAGTGGCACAGGGGGGTGAAATGTGGGATCCCCTCCTGGAAACGCTTTTGGAAACGAGAGAGGAAACATTCCCCGGGGAAAAACAAAGTGCATTCCTTGGAAAAACTCGGCGGGAAACAGCAGAGTCATTCTCATCAGGGCCAGTTCAGCCGATCCCAGCTGGAATCCAGAGCGAAATCCAGATTTTCCAGCCCTCGGGGCAGCTGCCGAACTTGAAAGGATCTTCTCCGAGAGGGAATTCCCGGGTTTTTTTCCAGCGGGCGAGTTTTCTTTTCCGGAGCTGCCCCGTTCGGGGTGTTACTGTTGCAGCCGAGCTGGGATCCGGGCTGGAATTCCCGGAGTTTTGGAGCAGAATCCCGAGTTTTTTGAGCAGAAAAGCTGCGATATTCCCAGGAAAAGGAGGAGGCGCAGGTGGAACGCGCGGCAGCGGCGGGGGACAAAGTTCCCTCCGCTCTTCCCGAGGGGACTCCAGGTTGGATTTTTGTCCTTCCCGAGGGGACTCCAGGTTGGATTTTTGTCCTTCCCGAGGGGACTCCAGGTTGGATTTTTGCCCTTCCCGAGGGGACTCCAGGTTGGATTTTTGCCCTTCCCGAGGGGACTCCAGGTTGGATTTTTGTCCTTCCCGAGGGGACTCCAGGTTGGATTTTTGTCCTTCCCGAGGGGACTCCAGGTTGGATTTTTGTCCTCCCCGAGCTCCGGCCGCGGCTCCTTCCCTGGATCCTTCCCTGGATCCTCCCCTTGGCCGCTCTCCCGGGCCCGCCCGCCCCTTCACAACCCTCTGGGCTCCACAAAATCCCTCTCCGGGCGGCCGAATTCCCATTCCCAACCTCTCCACCATGGGTAAGAGCTGCAGCCCCGCATCCAGGCGCGGATCCCGCCGGGATTTGGGCTCGGGAGGGGTCGGGGAGGGGGTTCAGCCTCTCCCGTTCCTTTTTCATCGAACCCTCCGCGGGTTTGGAGCGAGGAGCTTCGATCCCACCCCCGAACGCCTGTTGGGCTCTAATTAAGTGTTTAAAACCTAAATAAAATCTCGCTGCTCGCGGGCACGGAACGCCGAGGGAGGTTGTTGGGGGAGGGAGGACCCGAATTGACCTTTTTTGCTTCTATTTGATGTGTATTTTTAAGGACAGACCCCCCCGATTTCCATTCTTGGCTCCGGGGACAGGAAGCAGAGGGAGGGACTAAAGAGTTCGGACGCTCGATTGTGAAATGTTGTGCGGTTTGCCAGGAATTCTGTCACCTTGGGGCTGCGAAACAGGGAAGGGGTGGAGAGTTTGGATAAAAAACATGATTCTGCCCGGGTTAAAAACCATCGATTAGGTAAAAAACCAACGATTCTGGCTCAGCAGGAATGTGTATCCTGGTGGGAATGTTGGTGCTTAGCAAAACACCAAGATATAAATGTTCCATTGTAAAAAAAATCATTATTTTCCTTTTGTTTCTGCCTCTTAAGTTGAATTTTTTGTTTCTACCTCTTGAGTTGAATTTTTTAGCCTGTGCTCCCGAGTTTTGTCTGGGGTGGGAAGGACATTGAAGCCCATCCCATTCCAGGGCAGGGACACCTTCCTCTATCCCAGGTTGCTCCAACCTGGCCTTGGACACTTCCAGGGCTGGGGCAGCCCCAAATTCCCTGGAAAACCAGGCCCTGGCCCCCCTTGCAGGGCAGAATTCCTTCCCAACATCCCCTGTGGCAGTGGGAAGGCATTCCCTGTGTCCTGTCCCTCCATCCCAGGTTCCTCTCCAGCCCTCCTGGGGTCTGTCCAGAGCCTTCCCTTCTCCAGGCTGCACATTCCCAGACCCCTCCTGGCTCCTGGGGTGTGTCCAGACCTTCCCTTCTCCAGGCTGGGCATTCCCAGATCCCTCCTGGCTCCTGGGGTCTGTCCAGAGCCTTCCCTTCTCCAGGCTGGACATTCCCAGATCCCTCCTGGCTCCTTGGGTCTGTCCAGACCTTCCCTTCTCCAGGCTGCACATTCCCAGATCCCACCTGGCTCCGGAGCAGGAGCCCTTGGAGCAGCTCCGTGGCCTCCTCTGGGCTCTCTCCAGAGCTCCAGGACTTCCCAGGGGGAGCAGCTGTGGAAAAACAGCTGCTGCACTTCCAGTTCCCGACTGGAAAAAGTGGGAATGAGGCTGGAATCCCTGGTGGGAGAGCAGAGCCAGGGAGCTGGGATGGAATCCCTGTGGGAGAGCAGAGCCAGGGAGCTGAGCTTTCCATGGAGAGCAGGTTCCTTCTGGTCCATCCCTCCTTTTCCAGGCTCTGAATCCTGAAAAAACAAAACCAATCCCCACTTCTCCAGCATTTCTGTGCAGAGGCTTCCCAGGAATAACCACGGGGGTTGTTCCCTTGGGAATTCCGTTGGGAATTCTGTCTCCTCAGTCCCCAGCAGCTCCCTCAAACCCTGGACACCCTTTTCCCACATCCCAGAGCTCTGGCACGGACAAAAGTGCTCTGAAAAGGGGAGGCTGAACTCCTGGAAGGCCCCAACTTCCCGTTTTTCCTGAGGATGGAGCGTCACCCCATGGATATTCCCAGGAGCTGGGATGACCCTGGAGCCAGCAATTAAAAACTGGAGTTGAAATTCCTCCCCCTCTCCCTGCAAACCCCCCCAGTCCTCTCGGAGGTGTTGAAATAATCGGATTTTTTCCCTCTCTCTCCAATCAGCCAAATGTGGAGCCTGTGGCCCAGGATATGCAAGTCCTCGGGATGCCATGAAAGGCAAGTTCTGGGACAACTTCCCAAAAAATCCAGGCCAGCAGCAGTGGAATTGGTTTGGAATTAGGGGGAGGCAAGGTGGATGCCTCCCTGAGTGGCATGTGTGAAATATAGGAAGTATGGGAAATATAGAATGGGAAATATAGAAAGTATATGAATGTATAAAGTATGTGAAATATATAAAGTATGAAATATATAATGTGAAATATATAAGGTATGTGAATGTATAAAGTATGTGAAATATATAAAATATATAAAGTATATTAAATATAGAAAGTATGTGAAATATATAAAGTATATTAAATATATGAAGTATATGAAATATAGAAAGTATGTGAAATATATAAAGTATGTGAATATATAAAGTATATGAAATATAGAAAGTGTGTGAAATAAAATATATGAAATATATAAAAAATATGTGAAATATGTAAAGTATGTGAAATATATAAAATATATGAAATATATAAAGTATATGAAATGTATAAAGTATATGAAATATATAAAGTATATGAAATATATAAAGTATATGAAATATATAAAACATATAAAACATACAGAATATATAAAATATATAAAACATATAAAATATATAAAATATGTAAAATACATAAAATATATAAAATACATAAAATATATAAAATACATCAAATACATAAAATATATAAAATACATCAAATATATAAAATACATAAAATATATAAAATACATAAAATATATAAAATACATAAAATATATAAAATACATAAAATATATAAAATACATAAAATATACAAAATACATAAAATATAGAAAACATATAAAATATATAAAATATATAAAATACATAAAATATATAAAATACAAAGGCCTCCTTTATAAAAAGCAAAAAGCAAAGGCAACCCTCAGCTTCACCTCCTGGGAAGAATCCCAGCTCCCAGACAGGTGAAACCCTCCAGTTCCTTTCAACATCCCCACATTTTTTTTTGGCAAAACTGACTTTTTTTGGTGCCTCTGTGCCCCCAGGCCCCCGGGAGGAGCTGCTCTACCTGCCCTGCATCTACAGGAACACAGGGATCCAAAAACCTGACTACCTGGCCACGGTGGATGTGGACCCCAAATCCCCCCACTACTGCCAGGTACCTGCTGGGGGGGGAATATTTGGGTTCCCAGATCCCTTAAAAAGCAAATATTTGTGTGGGGGAAGCCACAAAAACCTCTGCTTTAAATTTTCTTACCCCAAAATTAACATTTCTCCTTTTCCTCCAGGCCCTCCCAGGGCATTTTTAATATTTCTCTTTTTTTTTGTGACATTTACACCTTCAGCCCTGGAAGGTTTGAGGGTTCCCTGGGACATCTCACCCCCCACACAGCAGGAATCACAACCTAATCCCTGGATTTCACAGATTCCTGCCTGACAAACAGCCCTTTCCCTCCTCCTTTTGTGCCTTCCCACTGGGACACAACGACCCATTTCCTTGCCATTGTCACCCTTTGCTTTGCCTGGGGGAAAAAACCCCAAAGCTGGGGTTGGAGCCAGGATTGCCAGGATTTCCAGGCTTTCCCTCATTTCCAGGTGATCCATCCAAGCAGGCTGGGTTTGGAGCCCTGATTTCCCTCATTTCCAGGATTTCCCTGATTTCCAGGATTTCCCTGATTTCCAGGCTTTCCCTCATTTCCAGGTGATCCATGGAAGCAGGCTGGGTTTGGAGCCCTGATTTCCCTCATTTCCAGGATTTCCCTGATTTCCAGGATTCCCCTGATTTCCAGGTGATCCATCCTGGCTTTGAAGCCCTGATTTCCCTCATTTCCAGGTGATCCATGGAAGCAGGCTGGGTTTGGAGCCCTGATTTCCAGGATTTCCCTCATTTCCCTCATTTCCAGGTGATCCATGGAAGCAGGCTGGGTTTGGAGCCATGATTTCCCTGTTTCCCTGTTTTCCAGGTGATCCAGGCTGGGTTTGGAGCCCTGATTTCCCTGTTTCCCCATTTTCCAGGTGATCCAGGCTGGCTCTGGAGCCCTGATTTCCCTGTTTCCCTGTTTTCCAGGTGACCCACCCTGGCTCTGGAGCCCTGATTTCCCTGTTTCCCTGTTTTCCAGGTGATCCAGGCTGGCTCTGGAGCCCTGATTTCCCTGATTTTCCCATTTTCCAGGTGATCCCCCCTGGCTCTGGAGCCCTGATTTCCCTGTTTTCCAGGTGATCCACCCTGGCTCTGGAGCCCTGATTTCCCTGTTTCCCTGTTTTCCAGGTGATCCAGGCTGGGTTTGGAGCCCTGATTTCCCTGTTTCCCTGATTTCCAGGTGATCCAGGCTGGCTCTGGAGCCCTGATTTCCCTGATTCCCTGTTTTCCAGGTGATCCATGGAAGCAGGCTGGCTCTGGAGCCCTGATTTCCCTGCTTTTCCCATTTTCCAGGTGATCCATCCTGGCTCTGGAGCCCTGATTTCCCTGCTTTTCCCATTTTCCAGGTGATCCACCGCCTGCCCATGCCCAACCTGCAGGACGAGCTGCACCACTCGGGCTGGAACACCTGCAGCAGCTGCTTTGGGGACTCCAGGAAAAGCAGGAATCTCCTCATCCTTCCAGCCCTCATCTCCTCCAGGATCTACGTGGTGGATGTGGGAACAGACCCCAGGGCTCCCAGGCTCCACAAGGTTCACATATTTTTATTCCTCATTTCTTTTTTATACCCAAGAGACTCCAAGGATTCCAACTTCCAGAACATTCCTGGAAACCTTTGCCAGGCATTGATTAGGAACTGGTGGGAGCTTTTATTGATAAACTCCACACAAAACCATTGTCCCAAAGAAATGTTAAATTCATTTTAAATTAATTTTAAAAGTTCCCAACCTGCCTCTGCAGTATTTCAGTCAAAATTACCGGTTTTGACTACAAGAGGCACATTCTGCTGGCTGTGTTTTCCAGGGCTAAATTCAAATTTCTGTTGGATTTTCCATGATCAAACCCAGAAGGGACCCCCCCCTCTTTGATTTGCAACCCTTGGTTCCCAAACCTGTGCTTTTTTTGAGCAGCAAAAATTAAGGAAACATTTCAAATGTGTCAAAATGAACATTTTCTTTACGTCTCTTTTTTCGTGGGAATGATGGAAATTCCCCCAAAAATAAACCCTCTGCTGCCACAGGGTTCCTTTGGCAGAGACACAGAGACAAAGAGAGGTTTGGATCCGAATTCCTGGTTTTTCCCACGTGGAATTATCTGGGTTTTCCTGTCTGTGCCTCCCCATTCCAGGTGGTGGAGCCGACGGAATTGTTCGGGAAGGGGAACGCGGCCAACCCCCACACCTCCCACTGCCTGGGCTCGGGGGACATCCTCATCAGCTGCCTGGGGGACCCTGCTGGCAATGGCAAAGGTGCTGAGCCCCTCCTCTGGATCCAGGAAAGAATTCCTGGCCCTCCTTGCTCCAGGGAAAGGATTCCTGGCCCTCCTTGCTCCAGGGAAAGAATTCCTGGCCCTCCTTGCTCCAGGGAAAGATTCCTGGCCCTCCTTGCTCCAGGAAAGGATTCCTGGCCCTCCTTGCTCCAGGGAAAGGATTCCTGGCCCTCCTTCCTCCAGGAAAGGATTCCTGGCCCTCCTTGCTCCAGGGAAAGGATTCCTGACCCTCCTTGCTCCAGGGAAAGATTCCTGGCCCTCCTTGCTCCAGGGAAAGGATTCTTGGCCCTCCTTGCTCCAGGGAAAGGATTCCTGACCCTCCTTGCTCCAGGGAAAAGATTCCTGACCCTCCTTCCTCCAGGAAAGGATTCCTGGCCCTCCTTGCTCCAGGGAAAGGATTCCTGTCCCTCCTTGCTCCAGGGAAAGGATTCCTGGCCCTCCTTGCTCCAGGGAAACAATTCCTGGCCCTCCTTGCTCCAGGGAAAGAATTCCTGGCCCTCCTTGCTCCAGGGAAAGATTCCTCTCCCTCCTTGCTCCAGGGAAAGGATTCCTGGCCCTCCTTGCTCCAGGGAAAGGATTCCTGGCCCTCCTTGCTCCAGGAAAGAATTCCTGACCCTCCTTGCTCCAGGGAAAGATTCCTGGCCCTCCTTGCTCCAGGAAAGGATTCCTGGCCCTCCTTGCTCCAGGGAAAGATTCCTGGCCCTCCTTGCTCCAGGGAAAGGATTCCTGGCCCTCCTTGCTCCAGGAAAGGATTCCTGTCCCTCCTTGCTCCAGGGAAAGATTCCTGACCCTCCTCTGGCTCCAGGGAAACAATTCCTGGCCCTCCTTGCTCCAGGAAAGGATTCCTGACCCTCCTTGCTCCAGGGAAAGGATTCCTGGCCCTCCTTGCTCCAGGGAAACAATTCCTGACCCTCCTTGCTCCAGGGAAAGAATTCCTGGCCCTCCTTGCTCCAGGGAAACAATTCCTGGCCCTCCTTCCTCCAGGAAAGGATTCCTGTCCCTCCTTGCTCCAGGGAAAGATTCCTGGCCCTCCTTCCTCCAGGAAAGGATTCCTGGCCCTCCTTGCTCCAGGAAAGGATTCCTGGCCCTCCTTGCTCCAGGGAAAGATTCCTGGCCCTCCTTTTCCCAAGGGTTTTCCTGCTGGGTCAGAGGCAAACATGTCCCTCAGTAGGTGATTACTGGGAGTAGGATTTATCAGGATTGAGTAGGAATTATCAGAATTCAAGGATACTGGTGGCAATCCAAGGAAACCAGAGGTGACTCCTCCAGGAGTCCAGCAAAGTGGACCTTAAAAATATTCATTGTCATGTGATAAAAGCCCTTAAAAACCCAGGGTTTGTTTGCAAAAGAGCAAAACCAGAATCACAAAACATTCACTGAAGTACAAAAGCAAAGCCAGGATCACAAAATATTCCTTGAAGGACAAAAGCAAAGCCAGGATCACAAAATATTCCTTAAAGGAGAAAAGCAAAGCCAGGATCACAAAATATTCCTTGAAGGACAAAAAGCAAAACCAGGATCACAAAACATTCTTCCAGTGTAGGGTTGCATATCAGAAAACATCTATTTAAATTATTTCTCCTCTTTAAAGCTGTGTGAATGTCTCCTAACAGTTATTTTTGGGGTTTTGTGCCAGGGAGTTTTATCCTGCTGGACGGAGAGACCTTCGAGGTGAAAGGAAACTGGGAGAAGGGGGAGAAGGTCCCTTCCCTGGGCTACGACTTCTGGTACCAACCCCGGCACAACGTCCTGCTGAGCACGGAGTGGGGGGTCCCAAAGGCCCTGAGGGACGGGTTTGACCCCGCTGACGTGGAGAAAGGTGAGGAAAAACCCCTTAAAAATGAAATTATTCCCTCAAATCCTTCGTTAAGTGAACATTTCCTGTGCCCCACCCGACCTCCCAGGGCTCTACGGGCGCCACATCAACGTGTGGGACTGGAGCACCCAGAGGCTGCTGCAGGCCCTGGATTTGGGGAAGGGCTCCATCCCTCTGGAAATCCGGTTCCTGCACGAGCCGGCGGCGGGCGAGGGCTTCGTGGGCTGCGCCCTGAGCGGGGCCGTGCAGCGCTTCCACAGGACACAGGTGGCTGGGGGGGACCTGGGGGGCCTCTGCATCCCACAGGGAGCCTCTGCATCCCACAGGGATGGGGTCAGGAGCCTCTGCATCCCACAGGGATGGGGTCAGGAGCCTCTGCATCCCACAGGGATGGGGTCAGGAGCCTCTGCATCCCACAGGGATGGGGCCAGGAGCCTCTGCATCCCACAGGGATGGGGTCAGGGAGCCTCTGCATCCCACAGGGAGCCTCTGCATCCCACAGGGATGGGGCCAGGAGCCTCTGCATCCCACAGGGAGCCTCTGCATCCCACAGGGATGGGGTCAGGGAGCCTCTGCATCCCACAGGGATGGGGTCAGGAGCCTCTGCATCCCACAGGGATGGGGTCAGGAGCCTCTGCATCCCACAGGGAGCCTCTGCATCCCACAGGGATGGGGTCAGGGAGCCTCTGCATCCCACAGGGAGCCTCTGCATCCCACAGGGATGGGGTCGGGAGCCTCTGCATCCCACAGGGAGCCTCTGCATCCCACAGGGATGGGATCAGGAGCCTCTGCATCCCACAGGGATGGGATCAGGGAGGGGTTGGGTTGGGGGAGACTTTGAATCCCACAGGGATGGGATCAGAGAGCCTCTGCATCCCACAGGGATGGGATCATGGAAGGGTTGAGTTGGGGGAGCCTCTGCATCCCACAGGAATGGGATCCTGGAAGGGTTTGGGTTGGAATTTGTGTGGGATTTGTCCCCAGGGTCACTGGGTGCTGCCTGCTGGCCTTTGGAAGTGTGGGATTTGTCCCCAGGGTGCTCCCTGCTGGCCTTTGGGAGTGTGGGATTTGTCCCCAGGGTGCTCCCTGCTGGCCTTTGGGAGTGTGGGATTTGTCCCCAGGGTGCTCCCTGCTGGCCTTTGGAAGTGTAGGGGAGACCTGAAGGTAGAGGAGGGAGGGACAGGGGAGTGTGGCCTGGAGACCCCAGAGCAATTTGAGATATTGTTCCATAGGAAAACTGGTAACATTCCCACTGGGAATACTGTTACCACCCTGTAACACTCCCTGTGTGAATCCCCCCCTGTGCAGCCCCTGGTAAATAAATCCCAGTTCTCCCTCTGCCCAGCCCAGCTGAGCCCTCTGGGGCTCAGCAAAGCAACCACCAGGAGCTGGACCTTGAGGACCCTCGTGGGTCCCTTCCAGCTCGGGATATTCCAGGATTTAGTGGCTCCTTGGATAAGAATTCCGTGTTCCCTCCTGCAGAAAGGGGACTGGGCAGCGGAGAAGGTGATCGAAGTGCCCAGCAAGAAGGTGCAAGGATGGCTCCTCCCGGACATGCCTGGTTGGTGGGGCCATGTTGGGAAAGAAATGGGATGTTCTCCTCACCAGTTCCCTGCTCCAGAGCAGCTTTTGGCCTAATTTTGTCCTTAAATGGCAAAAAAAAAAGACCAAATTTGGGGGGGGGAGGTTCTGAGGTGACCGGATGAGGTTGTGCTCTGCTCCCACGCTGCTCCAATGCCTGAGGTCACTTTCTCCAGAAGAATCCTTTGGAGTTTGGGCCTGAGGGTGTCCAGGAATATCTCCTGGGAATGCTTGGAGCATCCTGAACCTGCTTGGAGCAGGCCCTGGGATCCCAGGGTGGGTTGTGTCCCTCCTGCTCTCGTGACTTTGAGCTTCTGTGAGCAGAGCTTTGGCAGAGAGCAGGACTGGGGCTGGTTTGGTGTCCATCCTGCTGGCTCAGCCCTGGGATTCCCTCCTGCAGGTCTCATCACCGACATCCTGATCTCCCTGGACGACAGGTTCCTGTACTTCAGCAACTGGCTGCACGGGGACGTGCGGCAGTACGACATCTCCGACCCCCGGCGGCCCCGGCTCGTGGGGCAGGTGAGGACAAACCCCCCTGCCCACCCTGGGGTCAGCTCAGGAGGGGTGTCCTCCCTTTCCCAAGAGGAGAAACGCCCCAGTTTGCTTTGGCTCCGGGGTTTTAGCCCCGTTCTCTGCCTGTTCTCTGCCTGTTCCCTGCCTGTTCCCTGCCCACAGGTCTTCCTGGGGGGCAGCATTGCCAGGGGGGGCCCTGTGACTGTGCTGGAGGACCAGGAGCTGCAGTGTCAGCCAGAGCCATTTGTCATCCAGGTCAGTGCTCCCAACTGATTCCAATCCTTTGGAAGGTGCCCAATATTTAAAGGTAGTTACACCTTGATGGTGCCACGTGTGGGCACGTCCGTGCCAGGCCCTCCCCACCCTCACAGGGAAGAATTTATCCCTGATATCCAACCTGAATCTTCCCTTCTCAGCTTAAAAAAAGAAGTCATGGAGTTATTAAGGTTGGCAAAGCCCTCCAAAGTTCAACCACTGACCTGACATCATTCCCACTGAGCTGCCTGTGGAAGGTCTCAGGGTGTGGGAGAACCGAAGGGGGTCTCGACTAAAACCTGTTGGCCAGTGGTGGAAACTGGAAACAAATTCCCAAAGCTGGGCAGTGGTGGAACCACCACCCCTGGAAGTGTTTGGGGAACCTGTGGATGTGGCACCTGGGCATGGGGTTTGGTGGTGCTGGGGGGGAACAGCTGGGCTTGGTGATCCCAGAGGGCTTTTCCAACCTTAATTCCATGATTTTATGAAAACTACTCCGGGAAGCTCCACATCCTTCACCAAATTTTTACCTGGTTAACTGTGTGAATTAAGTGGAACTCACCTGCAGTGACTCCAAGGCTCCTGTTAAGAAGGAAAAAGACTCCCAAAAAAAACTGTTCCCTCCCCAGAGCTGGGAATTTGCCATTCCTGCCCCGGGAATTTGGGATCTCTCCGAGCAGGGCTGTTTCCTTTCTCCCTGTGGCCACATTTCCTTTATCCAGCTTGGCTCCAGCGCCTCCTTCTCCCCAAATTTCAGGGCAAGAAGGTTCCAGGTGGGCCTCAGATGCTGCAGCTGAGCTTGGATGGGAAGAGGTTGTACGTCACCAACTCCCTGTACAGCGGCTGGGACAAGCAGTTCTACCCCGACCTGCTCCGGTAAGAACCCTGGGCTCAGTCATTAACCAGTTAACGAGGCAATTAACGCCACAGCCCCTTCTCCCAGCGCCTGTTTGCTCCTCCCTTCGGCAGGGAGGGCTCTGTCATGCTGCAGATCGACGTGGACACCGAGAGAGGGGGGCTGGCGGTGAATCCCAACTTCCTGGTGGATTTTGGGAAGGAGCCGGACGGGCCGGCGCTGGCCCACGAGATGAGATACCCAGGGGGGGACTGCACCTCGGACATCTGGCTGTGACCACCCTCCTGGGGCTGCTCTATCCCCTCCCAGAGCTTCCCAAACCGTCCCTTTATCACCAGGGCACCTGGAGCTTTGCCCGCTGTCTGAATTCAGATTTCTCTTCCTGAGCTCTCATCTCATTCCTGTGTCCCTGCATTGATGCCACAAAAAATCAGCAATAAAATCACCCTTCAGCTCAGCTGGAGGTGCTTTTTTCCTTTTGGTCTTTCAGGCATTTGAGCATTTTGTGTCTCAAAGGCCACAGCTGTGAGGTCACTGTCGTTTGTCTGACAAATGTGTGTCCTTGTTTTTTTTGGGATTCCGATGGAACTGTGAGTCTGCCCTTGGAAAAGGCACCTGCTCTGCCCGTGGCCAGGGGAGGGCAGGCTGCACCTTCTCCATCAGAACTGCTCCAAGGGCTGCCTCTTCCTCCACCTGGAATTTCAGGTCCTGCTTTTCCCTGGACCACAAACTACCTGACAAGGATTCCTTGTGACAAGGACTCCACGTCCTGGGCAGCACCTGGAGAGCAGGAGGAGGGGCTGCAACTCCCACAGCTCCCTCTGGATTTGGAGAAACACTCAGGGGGAAGGAGAACTGAGAATTCCCAAGGGACTGAGGTCAGTTTGCCAACACATAAAGTGTAGGAAGAGAACTTGGGGTGAAAGCCCCGAATTTACTGTGCCATGAGTGTGTTCAGACTGGGCTGTCCATGGGAACTGGTCAAGCTGGAAGCAACATCCTGACATCCAGGAGCGAGGCAACCACTTCCCAAACACAAGGGATTGCCCTGGGCTGGCTCCCAAACCCATTAGAATACATCAAAGGGAGAGAAATCCCATAAAAACGATGGGCTGGGAGAATCCACCCCAGAAAAAGAGCCAAGCAAAGACAATTCCTACCAGAAACCTGCAGGAGGACCAAGAGGGTCCCTGCCCAACCAGGGTCCTGTCTGAGGGGTTTTCCCAAGGCTGATCTTCTCCCAAAGCCCTGCTGGGGCTTGTTTTCCCTGCCCTCCGTGGGAAAGGAGACACGAGGAGGCCCAGCTGATGCAACCAAGGGTTTTATTGGCGTGGAAAGCAGGACAAGAGCAAACCAGTGTCAGCAAACGGGCCCCTCTTCCCACCCCAGCCCTGGCAGCTCCTCCAGCTGGGACAGGAGCCGCTGGGCCGGGAGCCAGGAGGGCAAATCCCTTGGGAAGGGCCCGTCCGGAGGGGGGAACTGGGTGGAACCGGGCACTGCCCTTTGTGCCCAGGAGCTCGGGAGCCTCCCGGGGGGCTGAGCCCCTTCCCGGGGCCCCTGGGGATGTGGGAGCAGCAGGGCAGGGCTGGGACAGGAGTGTGGCACTGCCGGGACCTGCCCCGGGGCTGGGGCTGCACCCCCTGCACGGAGCCAGCGAGGGGATGGAGCCTGGAGCCTGTCCAGGGATGGAGCCTGGAATGTCCATGGGATGGAGCCTGGAGCCTGCCTGGGATGGAGCCTGGAATGTCCATGGGATGGAGCCTGGAGCCTGTCCAGGGATGGAGCCTGGAGCCTGCCTGGGATCACTCCTGGAGCCTGCCCAGGGATGGAGCCTGGAGCCTGCCTGGGATCACTCCTGGAGCCTGCCTGGGATCACTCCTGGAGCCTGGAGCCTGCCTGGGATCACTCCTGGAGCCTGGAGCCTGCCCAGGGATCACTCCTGGAGCCTGCCTGGGATCACTCCTGGAGCCTGCCCAGGGATCACTCCTGGAGCCTGCCCAGGATGGAGCTTGGAGCCTGCCCAGGGATCATTCCTGGATCCTACCCAAGATCACTCCTCGATCCTGCCCCAGGATCACTCCTGGAGCCTGGAGCCTGCCCCGGGATCATTCCTGGATCCTGCCCTGGGATCACTCCTGGATCCTGCCCGGGCTGGCCCTGCCCTGGCCAGCCGGAAAAGGGAACTGGGCTCCTGTGTCCGCACTGGTTTGGCCGGGAATGGGAACTGGGAATGGGAACTGGGCTCGTGTGTCTGCACTGGTTTGGCCGGGAATGGGAACTGGGAATGGGAACTGGGCTCGTGTGTCTGCACTGGTTTGGCCGCACAAGGCCAGGGGAAAATTCGAGCTCCCTGAGCTCAGGGGGGGAATCGGGAGCGGAGGGAGGAGCGGGGACCCCAAAGCCCCTCAGCAGGGACCCCAAAGCCCCTCAGCTGGGACCCCAAAGCCCATCAGCCAGGACCCCAAAGCCCCTCACCTGGGACCCCAAAGGGACCCCAAAGCCCATCACCTGGGACCCCAAAGGGACCCCAAAGCCCATCACCTGGGACCCCAAAGCCCCTCAGCCGGGACCCCAAAGGGACCCCAAAGCCCCTCAGCCGGGACCCCAAAGGGACCCCAAAGCCCCTCAGGCGCCGCCCTTTCCCAGCAGGGGCTCTGCAGGGGGAGGGAAGGGCGGAGCCGGCCCGGGATCCCTCCTAGGGCAGGATCTCGGAGGTGGCATCGCCGCCGGGGAAGCGAATGTCGTGGGCCAGGCAGGGCCCGTTGGGCTCCTTGCCAAAATCCACCAGGAAGTTCTTGTTGACGGCCAGGCCTCCCTTCTCCGTGTCCACGTCGATCTGCAGCATCACGGAGCCCTCCCTGGGGGGCACGAGGGGCAGCTCTGGGCACGGCCCATCCCGGCCCGGGGGGCTCCAGGGAACGGCTCCGGGACCAGGAGCCGAGGCTCAGCTCCGCTCCCGGCCCTCAGTGCCCCCCGGACACGAGCCCAGCGCCGGGCAGGATGTGCCCCGGGCCGCAGATGCCCCGGGCAGGACGTGCCAGGCCAGGCTGGCACCGCCCCGGGCCGGAGATCCTCGTGTGCTGGGCTCCATCCCGAGCTCGGCGGGATCCCGGGAGATGCTCTGGCACAGCCCCGGCCCCCCAGAGCCCAGGGGGCACCGCCCCTCTCCCCCTGCCCCCCTGTGCCCCCCTGTGCCCCCCTGGCCCTGCAGAGCCCCCCCCGTGCCCAGGAGCCCCTTTTGCCCCCCCGTTTGCCCACCTGACCATGGTGGGGTAGAACTGCTTGTCCCACGTGCTGTAGAAGGAGTTGGTGACGTAGAGCCGGCGCCCGTCCAGGCTCAGCTGCAGCTTGCTGGGGCCGCCAGAAATCCGCTTGCACTGGGGGGAACTGGGAGTTACTGGGGCTGGGCAGGGGCAGGAGCGGGGCAGGGGCAGCAGAAGGAGCAGGAGAAGGAGCTGAACAGGAGGAAGAAAAGGAGGAAGGCAGGAGTAGAGCAGGAGAAGGAGCAGAGAAGGAGAAAGAGAAGGAGAAGGAGCAGATCAGGAGCAGGAGAAGGAGCTGAACAGGAGGAAGAAAAGGAGCAGAGCAGGAGCAGAGAAAGAGAAGGAGAAGGAGCAGATCAGGAGCAGGAGCAGAGCAGGAGTAGGAGCAGAAGGAGCAGAACAGGAGCAGATCAGGAGCAGGAGCAGAGCAGGAGTAGGAGCAGAAGGAGCAGAACAGGAGCAGATCAGGAGCAGGAGCAGAGCAGGAGTAGGAGCAGAAGGAGCAGAACAGGAGCAGAGAAGGAACAGGAGCAGATCAGGAGCAGGGCAGGAGGAAGAGAAGGAGCAGGAGCAGATGAGGAGCAGATGGGGTTGAGAGCAGAGCGGTGCCTCCCCTCCCAAGTCTCCAGCACTCACCTTGATCACCAGGGGCTCGGGTTGGCACTTGAGCTCCTCGTCCCTACACACGGTCACGGGGCCCCCTCGCAGGATGCTGCCCCCCACGAACACCTGCGGGGGGGCAGTGGCACACGCGTGTCCCTGGCGTGTCCCCGGCGTGTCCCCGGCGTGTCCCCACCCCCCCGGCCCCCCGTGCCCCCCTCACCTGCCCCACCAGCCGGGGCTTGCAGTTCTTGGAGAGCTCGTACTGCCGGATGTCCCCGTGGATCCAGTTGCTGAGGTACAGGAACCTGTCGTCCGGGGAGATGAGCAGGTCCACGGTGAAGGCTGCGACAGGGACACGGCTCAGGGGCAGCCCCAGCACAGG
Source organism: Pseudopipra pipra (assembly GCF_036250125.1). NCBI lineage: Eukaryota > Metazoa > Chordata > Aves > Passeriformes > Pipridae > Pseudopipra > Pseudopipra pipra. The sequence continues at coordinate 775,961 of NC_087577.1, forward strand.
GCACGGGGCCTGGGGCTCAGCCAGGCCTGGGGCTCAGCCAGGCTTTGCCAGCCTGCCCTGCCCAGGGCTCTGGCCGGGAGAAGGAAGCCCCCAGGGGGTCCCACCAACCTGGCATCTTGGGCATGATCCAGCCCGACACCTCCTTGGGCGGGATGCGAATCACCTCCTCCACGGCCCAGTTGTCTCTCTGCACACAAACACGGCCCCCTGAGCCCCCCCAGTGCCCGGCCCGGGGGCTCCCCTGTGTCCCCCAGCCCGGGGGCTCCCCTGTGTCCCCCAGCCCAGCCCACCCCCGGCCCCTCTGCCCAGCCCCCTCCTCCCCTGTGTCCCCCAGCCCAGCCCACCCCCGGCCCCTCTGCACAGCCCCCTCCTGCCCGGGCTGCCCGTGCCCACCTCGCACTTGTAGAAGCGGTAGGTGACCCCGCTGAGGGCACAGGCCACGTAGCCCTCGGCGGCGTCGGGGTTGTGCAGGAACCTCACGCTCAGGGGCAGCGAGTCCTCGCCCAGGTCGAAGCACTGGGTGAGGCTGCGGCACGACAGGTTCCACACGTTCAGGCGGCGCCCGAAGACCCCTGAGGGGCGGCCGAGGGGGCTCAGCACGGGCCGGGGGGGCGGCCCGAGCCCCCCCAGCCCTCCCCAAAACGCGGGGAAGCGCCGCGGGAGCCGCGGGAGAGGCCGCACGTCCCCCGGGGAAAAGGGGCCCGGCGGGGGAAACCCCCCCGCCCCCGTGCCCCCCGCGCCCCCCGGGCCTCGGGCAGCGCCGCCCCGGCCCCGCCGGCCCCGCGCCCGCACCTTTCTTCAGGTCGTCGGGGTTGAAGCCCCGGCCCGCCCGGCGGGGCACCGCCCCGGCAGAGCTGACCAGCACGTTGTGCCGCGGCTGCAGCCAGAAGTCGTAGCCCGTCGGGGGGGCCTCGCACTCGTTCTCCCAGTTGCCCTTCAGCTCCAGGCTCTCCCCGTCCAGCACCACGAAGCCACCTGGCACACACCGGGGGGGTGGGATCCGGCCACGCTCCGCTTTTCCCACAGGGAAGCGCAGCTTTGGGAACGGGGGCGGGACAAGGTACCTTTGCCGTTGCCCGCGGGGTCTCCCGTGTTGGCGATGAGCACGTCCCCGTTGGGCAGGCTGTGGGTCACGGCCAGGTAGCCCTTGTTGCACTTCCAGAACACGTCCACCGGCTCGATCGTCTGCCAGAGCCACACACACCCCCTTCAGCCCCCACTGCTCCGCTCCTCCCGCACCCCCACGGCATCCTCGGCCTGGGAAACCCCTCTGAGGCCTCCAGTCCAACCCTGGGCCATCCCAGGCTCCTGCCATCCCTGCTGCTCCCGCAGTTCTCCCTCCCACAGCCCCCCTGGCTGGGGCTGCTCCTCCCCGCGAGGGCACAGGAGCCCCCGAGCTGCCCCTGCAGCAACTCCCAGCTCAGAGCAGCTCCCGGGACCCCCCACTCTTTGGGGGGCAGGCAGGGGGTGCTGGGGACCCCCCACTCTTTGGGGGGCAGGCAGGGGGTGCTGGGGACCCCCCACTCTTTGGGGGGCAGGCAGGGGGTGCTGGGGACCCCCCACTCTTTGGGGGGCAGGGAAGGGATGCTGGGCACTCCCAGGGGTTCCCCGTGGGCACAAAGGATGGGGGGAGCCCTCCCTGGAGCGGCAAGGACAGAGCCCAGAGGAGAACTGTGCCCGCTCTGCCAAGCCAGGCTGCGAGAGAAGCTGAGCAGAGAGCCCTCGGTGCCCGGGCAGCGCCCCAGAAGCCCCAGTTGCCAACTCCCTGCCAGCGGGCTGGCGTCCCCCCGGGCATACCTTGCACAGCTTGGGGGCCCGGCACTGGGAGCCCACATCCACCACGTAAATGCGGGAGGAAATCAGACAGGGCAGCACCAGCTTGTTCCTCCTGGCGCTGCCAGTGTCAAAGCAGCCGCAGGCAGAGCTCCACCCCGAGCAGTGCAGCTCGTCCTTGAGGTTGGGCATGGGCAGCCGGTGGATCACCTGCGGCGGCCAAGGCAGAGTTAGGGGGGAGGCACCGCGCCCATCCTGCCGCTGCCAGGGCCTGGGGCTCCCGGGGGCCTCCCTGGCCAGGGGCTGGCACTGCCCGGGCACAGCCGGGGGGACAACGCTGCTCCCTGCCCTGGGCACTGCTCTGCCAAAGGGGCATTGATCCCAGCACTCCTCAGCCCATCCCACTGCAATCCAGGAGAACGGGCCCGGGGAGAAGGGATGTTCCTCCTCCTGACAGAGCCGGGGCTTTGCTCTGCAAACTCCCCCCCAGGAGGGACTTTAAAATGCCCTGAGATTGTTCAAGAGCCTCTTCTGGCTTGGGAGGGACTTTTCCTTCAGGGCACTTGTTGCCATGGGCTGCTCGGGTGGTCTCTGCACCCTGGATGTGTGGCTGTGCCTTGGCAGCCTCCAGGGGCAGGGAAATGCCCGTGTGCCAGCTGGGATGGGCACAGGGCAGCACGAGGGAACACCCCTGACATCTGAGCACGAGAGAAACCTGCTGGAATCTGCTCCAGGACACCTGAACCCCCTGGGACAGCCCCACGTTCCCCTCCTGCCTGGTGATCTCCCCAGCTCGTGCTCCAGGGCTCAGAACCACGCCAGGATCCTCTGGAAGGGAGTTGGGAAGTGACTCAGAGCCGACACCGAGATGGAGACGAGCCAGGAGCACACGGGAGAGTGGGAAGAGAGCAGGAAGGTGGGATTGTGAGCAGAAAACCCCCCTGGCTGGTGCAGGACACCAGGGAGGGGAAAGGACACAGGACAGAACTCACAGGAGGTTTCCCAGGTGACTCCTACCAGGGGACAAGCAGCAGGATGAGGCAGAAACAGGAGGATGAGGAGGTGCAAGGCAGGGGCAGAGGGGCCATGGAGAAACCTGCTTTTCCCCAGCACAGCAGAGAGAATGTCCCGACCCTGGAGGCCTTGGAAGCAGAAGAACCAGGAGCAAATCACCAACCCAGCAAGAGCAGAGAGGAACAGGTACCTGGCCATAGCAGGGAGACCTGGGGTTGAGGTCCACGGTGGCCAGGAAATCAGGTTGGTCGATGCAGGTGGATCTGTAGGTGCAGGTCACGTAGGCAACCTCCTCCCGAGGGGCTGGCACACAAAACTCGGCTTAAAACACACCCCCAGGGCCGTCAGAGAGGACAGCAAGAGCTGCAGCAAAAACTCCCAGCCGGCCCCGAACTGATGCTCTGGACCCTCCCCCGACCCCTCCCCGACCCCTCCCCAGCCCCGGCCCTGGGGCTGCCCCAGAGGCGGGAGCACGGCCGAGGGGTCCCAGAGCTTCCCCCCCCGGGGAAGGGGCTCCCGGGGGTCCCACAGACACCAAACCCTCGCCCACGGCCCCCTCGCCCCCCCCTGCCCGGGACTTGCCTTTGGCCACGTCGGGGCAGCACGTGGGGTACTCGTAGCACTGAGCTCTGCATCGGTCTGGGGGGAGAGCAGAGAACGGGAGCCTGGGCTGGGCCCGCGCCTCCGGGGGCTCCTCTGCCAAGGGGGCCCAGCCCGGCCACCTTCCCCCGGCCCGGCTGGCCCCGGGCACCGCCGGGACACGGCCCCGGGACAGGGATCCTCCTCCCCGCAGGGCCGGCGGGGACATCCCCGGGCCGGGCCCGCTCTGGCCCCTCCCGCCCCCTCCGAGCCCTCCCCGAGCCCTCCCCGCTGCAGGGACGGGCACGGAGCTGCCCCAGAGCCGGGGCTCGATGGAAGGGCCAGCCTGGCACGTTCCCTGGCATCCCGGGTGCCCCGAGGATGCCCCGGCAAGGGGGAGGCTCCCGAGGCCAAAGGGAAACCCCAACTTGGGCAGCGCCGGCCCCGAGGGACGAGGGTCGGTGCCACCTTCCCGTCCCTGCAGGGGCACAGCCCCCCGTGCCCCTCGGTGCCACCTTCCCGTCCCTGCAGGGGCACAGCCCCCCGTGCCAGGGGGGGATCGGGCAGTGCCCAGGCGGGGCTGGAGCCGCCCGGGGGGGCTGCAGGGGGGTCTCTTACCCATGGCTGGAGCCTGGGGGTGCCTGTGCTGGCGGCAGAGGGGCTGGAGCTGCAGCTGCTTCTCCCGCTGGAGCGGCTTGTGCCGGGCCGGGAGCTGCGGGGGGATTTATATCCCCGGCCCGGGCCGGGGGCAGCGGGGAAGCCGCCAAGGGAGGGGCCGGGGCTGCCCAGCGCTTGGGAGGGGCCGCCCCAGCCCCGCCGCTTCTTTCCGCCTCCCCACGCCCCATCTGGGGCCAGATCTGCTGCCCCGGCAGGTCTTTGCCCCGCACACAAACCTCCCGCATCTCAGCCCGGCGGTTTTTCCCCCCCCCGGGAACGGCTTCTCCCCCCCTGCCCTGCCCTACCCGGCCAGACCCCGGCTCCTGCCCCCCCAAATCCCGGGATGCACAGCCCGGCAGGATCAGCCCCGGGATCAGCCCCGGGATCAGCCCCGGGATCAGCCCCGGGATCAGCCCCGGGATCAGCCCCGCGGGGTCCGGGCACGCCGAGCCCCCCGAGGGCACCGCTGGGCTCTGCACCCACAACTCCCCCCGGGGGCCCGAAGGCTCCGGGGGCTGCCGGGGCTCCAGAGGGGCAGCTCCACAGGGGCCTCTGCCCACGGACGGGGCTTTGGCAGCTCCGGGACACGGGCACGGGCGCGGGCAGCGCCCTTGGTGCATCCAAAGGGCTGGGAAGCAGCCGGGGGGGAGTTGGAGCCTCGGCAAACACAACCCGGGCCCCTGCCCAGGCTCAGGGCTGGCACCGGGGGGTTGGGGGACCCCAAACCGGGCTGAACTGGCCCCAAACCCCCCGGGAAGGGCACAGACCCCTTCGAGGGCCCGAGGCTGGCAGAAGTGGCCCCCCCCTCCTGAGGCCCCTCCATCCTGGCTGCCACCAGCTGCCCAATTCCAGCAGGAAGGAACACTCAGGGCCCTGGAACGTGCATCAGATCTTGGGGAAGAGCTCCCCAATCAGTGGGCACATCCCAGGCCCAGCTAATTGCTGCCCAGGAATGCAGGGACATCCCAGGGGGCCATTAGAGAGCCCTGGGCAGGTCCCACCACCCACTGTCAGGGTGGGCACAGCTCAGCCCCCTGCCCGGGGCTGCCAGCCCTGGCTCTGCTGCCACAGCAGCCCCTGGCCCGTGGCCCAGGGGCACAGGGCAGCAGCCCAGCCCTGCCCGGGCCCTCCTGCACACCCAAAGGGCTGCCCTTGGCACCCCTCGGGGCACAAAACCAGGGCCAAAGGGGGCACAGGGACCAGCCCCAGCCCCACACAGACACTCCCAGCCCACCAGGCCATGCACAACGGGGGGTCCAGGCACGTCCAGGGCCACCCAAGGGCAGCAGAAGGGCTTCGACAATCCCAGGGATGGAAAAGGGCAAATCCTGGGCAGAGGGGGCTCAAAGCCTGCTGGGCTGGGCAAGAACTGCAGAGCTGGGAAGAGCAACCCCCTGGGAAGACCTTGGATCCTCCTTCCAGCTCAGACACCCCAGGGAGGCCCCTCTGGAGGCCTTTCCATGGCTCAGGGACCCGCTGGCTGAGCTCAGTGTCCCCCCGGGCCGGGCACAGCCCGGCACAGGAACCTGGCCCGGGAACTGCCCAGGACCCCGCACAGGCCGTGGCTGCCCCAGCCCTGGCAGTGCCCAAGGCCAGGGGAAGGTGTCCCTGCCACCCCCCAGAGCCTGGATGATTCCCTTCCCACCAAACCACTGCTGGGCTGGCAACCAGGGCAACCCCTGCCCGGGGGGAGCCGAGGAAGCGTCTCCACCTCCAGCCCAGGGAATCCTGGAGGGCTCTGGCTGGGAAGGGACATTAAAGCCCAGCCAGTGCCAGCCCTGCCATGCCAGGGACACCTTCCCCTGGCCCTGCCTGCCCTGGGAGCCCGTTGCCAGAGGGAAACCCTTCCCTGGCTCCCCAGGGCAGGAGCTTGTCCTGGGCTCCCCCAGAGGTGCCAGCAAAGGGCACCAGCCTGGCTTTGGGCCCCCCTGGGCACATCCCGGGCCTGGGCACATCCCGCTGCCTCCGTGCTGCTCCTGCTGTCCCCACCTGCCCGTGGCCCTGCACACCTGCTCATTAAGGCCTTCATTAGCGGCCTCATTAAGAGCCGGGGCTGCTCAGCCCACTTTGGGTGACATCTCTGGCATCTCCCCCAGCCCGCCCGGGGTGGAGAATTCCTGATCCAAGCTGATCCCGGCAGATAAGAGCAGGCTCAGCAGCCCCAGCTGGGCACCTGGGGAACACCAGCCCAACCCCAACCCCGATCCCAAGGGCAGTGCCCAGCCCCACTGGCCACTCCTCCCCTCGGCCCCAGCGGCTCCCAGCCCTGATAGGGAAGCACAGGCTGTAATTTGGGAATTTGGGAATCTGGGAATGGCCCGGCCTGGCTGATGCAACCGGGGGCAGCCGGGCCCAGCTCAGCAGAGCTTGGCTCTGCCAGGACAGCCCGTCCTGGGGGCCCTTAATGAGCAGGTGTGCAGGGCCACAGGCAGGTGGGGACAGCAGGAGCAGCACGGAGGCAGCGGGATGTGCCCAGCCCCCGGGATGTGCCCAGGGGGGCCCAAAGCCAGGCTGGTGCCCTTTGCTGGCACCTCTGGGGGAGCCCAGGACAAGCTCCTGCCCTGGGGAGCCAGGGAAGGGTTTCCCTCTGGCAACGGGCTCCCAGGGCAGGCAGGGCCAGGGGAAGGTGTCCCTGGCATGGCAGGGCTGGCACTGGCTGGGCTTTAATGTCCCTTCCCAGCCAGAGCCCTCCAGGATTCCCTGGGCTGGAGGTGGAGACGCTTCCTCGGCTCCCCCCGGGCAGGGGTTGCCCTGGTTGCCAGCCCAGCAGTGGTTTGGTGGGAAGGGAATCATCCAGGCTCTGGGGGGTGGCAGGGACACCTTCCCCTGGCCTTGGGCACTGCCAGGGCTGGGGCAGCCACGGCCTGTGCGGGGTCCTGGGCAGTTCCCGGGCCAGGTTCCTGTGCCGGGCTGTGCCCGGCCCGGGGGGACACTGAGCTCAGCCAGCGGGTCCCTGAGCCATGGAAAGGCCTCCAGAGGGGCCTCCCTGGGGTGTCTGAGCCAGGAGGAGGATCCAAGGTCTTCCCAGGGGGTTGCTCTGCCCAGCTCTGCAGTTCTTGCCCAGCCCAGCAGGCTTTGAGCCCCCTGTGCCCAGGATTTGCCCTTTTCCATCCCTGGGATTGTCGAAGCCCTTCTGCTGCCCTTGGGTGGCCCTGGACGTGCCTGGACCCCCCGTTGTGCATGGCCTGGTGGGCTGGGAGTGTCTGTGTGGGGCTGGGGCTGGTCCCTGTGCCCCCTTTGGCCCTGGTTTTGTGCCCCGAGGGGTGCCAAGGGCAGCCCTTTGGGTGTGCAGGAGGGCCCGGGCAGGGCTGGGCTGCTGCCCTGTGCCCCTGGGCCACGGGCCAGGGGCTGCTGTGGCAGCAGAGCCAGGGCTGGCAGCCCCGGGCAGGGGGCTGAGCTGTGCCCACCCTGCCAGTGGGTGGTGGGACCTGCCCAGGGCTCTCTAATGGCCCCCTGGGATGTCCCTGCATTCCTGGGCAGCAATTAGCTGGGCCTGGGATGTGCCCACTGATTGGGGAGCTCTTCCCCGAGATCTGATGCACGTTCCAGGGCCCTGAGTGTTCCTTCCTGCTGGAATTGGGCAGCTGGTGGCAGCCAGGATGGAGGGGCCTCAGGAGGGGGGGGCCACTTCTGCCAGCCTCGGGCCCTCGAAGGGGTCTGTGCCCTTCCCGGGGGGTTTGGGGCCAGTTCAGCCCGGTTTGGGGTCCCCCAACACCCCGGTGCCAGCCCCAGGCCGGGGTGTGGCTGGGGCAGAGCTGGGCACAGCGAGCAGGGGCTGCCCCGGCCCTGCTGAGCCCCCCAGACCCCCCAGGCTCCACTTTTCCCCAGCTGGGCCGACTTTGCCCCGGGGCAACGCGAGCCTGGGAGGCAGAGCCGAGCCCTGAGCCTGGGCAGGGGCCCGGGTTGTGTTTGCCGAGGCTCCAACTCCCCCCCGGCTGCTTCCCAGCCCTTTGGATGCACCAAGGGCGCTGCCCGAGCCCGTGCCCGTGTCCCGGAGCTGCCAAAGCCCCGTCCGTGGGCAGAGGCCTCTGTGGAGCTGCCCCTCTGGAGCCCCGGCAGCCCCCGGAGCCTTCGGGCCCCCGGGGGGAGTTGTGGGTGCAGAGCCCAGCGGTGCCCTCGGGGGGCTCGGCGTGCCCGGACCCCGCGGGGCTGATCCCGGGGCTGATCCCGGGGCTGATCCCGGGGCTGCGCATCCCGCGGGTCGGGATTTGGGGGGGCAGGAGCGCGGGGCCGGGCCGGGCAGGGGGGAGAAGCCGTTCCCGGGGGGGGGAAAACCGCCGGGCTGAGATGCGGGAGGTTTGTGTGCGGGGCAAAGACCTGCCGGGGCAGCAGATCTGGCCCCAGATGGGGCGTGGGGAGGCGGAAAGAAGCGGCGGGGCTGGGGCGGCCCCTCCCAAGCGCTGGGCAGCCCCGGCCCCTCCCTTGGCGGCTTCCCCGCTGCCCCCGGCCCGGGCCGGGGATATAAATCCCCCCGCAGCTCCCGGCCCGGCACAAGCCGCTCCAGCGGGAGAAGCAGCTGCAGCTCCAGCCCCTCTGCCACCAGCACAGGCACCCCCAGGCTCCAGCCATGGGTAAGAGACCCCCCTGCAGCCCCCCCGGGCGGCTCCAGCCCCGCCTGGGCACTGCCCGATCCCCCCTGGCACGGGGGGCTGTGCCCCTGCAGGGACGGGAAGGTGGCACCGAGGGGCACGGGGGGCTGTGCCCCTGCAGGGACGGGGAGGTGGCACCGAGGGGAACGGGGGGCTGTGCCCCTGCAGGGACGGGGAGGTGGCACCGAGCCTCGTCCCTCGGGGCCGGCGCTGCCCAAGGTGGGGCTTCCCTTTGGCCTCGGGAGCCTCCCCCTTGCCGGGGCATCCTCGGGGCATCCGGGATGCCAGGGAACGTGCCAGGCTGGCCCTTCCATGGAGCCCCGGCTCTGGGGCAGCTCCGTGCCCGTCCCTGCAGCGGGGAGGGCTCGGGGAGGGCTCGGAGGGGGCGGGAGGGGCCAGAGCGGGCCCGGCCCGGGGATGTCCCCGCCGGCCCCGCAGGGAGGAGGATCCCTGTCCCGGGGCCGGGCCGTGCCCCGGCGGTGCCCGGGGCCAGCCGGGCCGGGGGAAGGTGGCCGGGCTGGGCCCCCTTGGCAGAGGAGCCCCCGGAGGCGCGGGCCCAGCCCAGGCTCCCGTTCTCTGCTCTCCCCCCAGACCGATGCAGAGCTCAGTGCTACGAGTACCCCACGTGCTGCCCCGACGTGGCCAAAGGCAAGTCCCGGGCAGGGGGGGGCGAGGGGGCCGTGGGCGAGGGTTTGGTGTCTGTGGGACCCCCGCGAGCCCCTTCCCCAGGGGGGGAAACTCTGGGACCCCTCGGCCGTGCTCCCGCCTCTGGGGCAGCCCCGGGTCGGGGCTGGGGAGGGGTCGGGGAGGGGTCGGGGGAGGGTCCAGAGCATCAGTTCGGGGCCGGCTGGGAGTTTTTGCTGCAGCTCTTGCTGTCCTCTCTGACGGCCCTGGGGGTGTGTTTTAAGCCGAGTTTTGTGTGCCAGCCCCTCGGGAGGAGGTTGCCTACGTGACCTGCACCTACAGATCCACCTGCATCGACCAACCTGATTTCCTGGCCACCGTGGACCTCAACCCCAGGTCTCCCTGCTATGGCCAGGTACCTGCTCCTCTCTGCTCTTGCTGGGCTGGGGAACCATCTGGTGGCTCTTTGTGACAGACCCATGGCCCTCCCTCTGTTCCACTGTCCCCTCTCTGCTTGGACAGAAGCACCTGCAGGAATTAGGGTTTCTAATTTTTCACACCTTTCCCAAACCCCCCCTTTGGCTGCCAGCTGGCACACGGGCATTTCCCTGGGGATCCCCTGGCAGGAGGGGAATGTGGGGGTGTCCCGGAGGGTTCAGATGTCCTGGAGCAGATTCCAGCAGGTTTCTCTCGTGCTCAGATGTCAGGGGTGTTCCCTCGTGCTGCCCTGTGCCCATCCCAGCTGGCACACGGGCATTTCCCTGCCCCTGGAGGCTGCCAAGGCACATCCACACATCCAGGGTGCAGAGACCACCCGAGCAGCCCATGGCTACAAGTGCCCCGAAGGAAAAGTCCCTCCCAAGCCAGAACAGGCTCCTGAACAATCTCAGGGCATTTTAAAGTCCCTCCTGGGGGGGAGTTTGCAGAGCAAAGCCCCGGCTCTGTCAGGAGGAGGAACATCCCTTCTCCCCGGGCCCGTTCTCCTGGATTGCAGTGGGATGGGCTGAGGAGTGCTGGGATCAATGCCCCTTTGGCAGAGCAGTGCCCAGGGCAGGGAGCAGCGTTGTCCCCCCGGCTGTGCCCGGGCAGTGCCAGCCCCTGGCCAGGGAGGCCCCCGGGAGCCCCAGGCCCTGGCAGCGGCAGGATGGGCGCGGTGCCTCCCCCCTAACTCTGCCTTGGCCGCCGCAGGTGATCCACCGGCTGCCCATGCCCAACCTCAAGGACGAGCTGCACTGCTCGGGGTGGAGCTCTGCCTGCGGCTGCTTTGACACTGGCAGCGCCAGGAGGAACAAGCTGGTGCTGCCCTGTCTGATTTCCTCCCGCATTTACGTGGTGGATGTGGGCTCCCAGTGCCGGGCCCCCAAGCTGTGCAAGGTATGCCCGGGGGGACGCCAGCCCGCTGGCAGGGAGTTGGCAACTGGGGCTTCTGGGGCGCTGCCCGGGCACCGAGGGCTCTCTGCTCAGCTTCTCTCGCAGCCTGGCTTGGCAGAGCGGGCACAGTTCTCCTCTGGGCTCTGTCCTTGCCGCTCCAGGGAGGGCTCCCCCCGTCCTTTGTGCCCACGGGGAACCCCTGGGAGTGCCCAGCACCCCCTGCCTGCCCCCCAAAGAGTGGGGGGTCCCGGGAGCTGCTCTGAGCTGGGAGTTGCTGCAGGGGCAGCTCAGGGGCTCCTGTGCCCTCCCGGGGAGGAGCAGCCCCAGCCCGGGGGGCTGTGGGAGGGAGAACTGCGGGAGCAGCAGGGATGGCAGGAGCCTGGGATGGCCCAGGGTTGGACTGGAGGCCTCAGAGGGGTTTCCAAGGCCGAGGATGCCGTGGGGGTGCGGGAGGAGCGGAGCAGTGGGGGCTGAAGGGGGTGTGTGTGGCTCTGGCAGACGATCGAGCCGGTGGACGTGTTCTGGAAGTGCAACAAGGGCTACCTGGCCGTGACCCACAGCCTGCCCAACGGGGACGTGCTCATCGCCAACACGGGAGACCCCGCGGGCAACGGCAAAGGTACCTTGTCCCGCCCCCGTTCCCAAAGCTGCGCTTCCCTGTGGGAAAAGCGGAGCGTGGGCGGATCCCACCCCCCCGGTGTGTGCCAGGTGGCTTCGTGGTGCTGGACGGGGAGAGCCTGGAGCTGAAGGGCAACTGGGAGAACGAGTGCGAGGCCCCCCCGACGGGCTACGACTTCTGGCTGCAGCCGCGGCACAACGTGCTGGTCAGCTCTGCCGGGGCGGTGCCCCGCCGGGCGGGCCGGGGCTTCAACCCCGACGACCTGAAGAAAGGTGCGGGCGCGGGGCCGGCGGGGCCGGGGCGGCGCTGCCCGAGGCCCGGGGGGCGCGGGGGGCCCGGGGGCGGGCGGGTTTCCCCCGCCGGGCCCCTTTTCCCCGGGGGACGTGCGGCCTCTCCCGCGGCTCCCGCGGCGTTTCCCCGCGTTTTGGGGAGGGCTGGGGGGGCTCGGGCCGCCCCCCCGGCCCGTGCTGAGCCCCCTCGGCCGCCCCTCAGGGGTCTTCGGGCGCCGCCTGAACGTGTGGAACCTGTCGTGCCGCAGCCTCACCCAGTGCTTCGACCTGGGCGAGGACTCGCTGCCCCTGAGCGTGAGGTTCCTGCACAACCCCGACGCCGCCGAGGGCTACGTGGCCTGTGCCCTCAGCGGGGTCACCTACCGCTTCTACAAGTGCGAGGTGGGCACGGGCACCCCGGGCAGGAGGGGGCTGTGCAGAGGGGCCGGGGGTGGGCTGGGCTGGGGGACACAGGGGAGGAGGGGGCTGTGCAGAGGGGCCGGGGGTGGGCTGGGCTGGGGAACACAGGGGAGCCCCCGGGCTGGGGGACACAGGGGAGCCCCCGGGCCGGGCACTGGGGGGGGCTCAGGGGGCCGTGTTTGTGTGCAGAGAGACAACTGGGCCGTGGAGGAGGTGATTCGCATCCCGCCCAAGGAGGTGTCGGGCTGGATCATGCCCAAGATGCCAGGTTGGTGGGACCCCCTGGGGCCTTCCTTCTCCCTGCCAGAGCCCTGGGCAGGGCAGGCTGGCAAAGCCTGGCTGAGCCCCAGGCCTGGCTGAGCCCCAGGCCCCGTGCCCTGTGCTGGGGCTGCCCCTGAGCCGTGTCCCTGTCGCAGCCTTCACCGTGGACCTGCTCATCTCCCCGGACGACAGGTTCCTGTACCTCAGCAACTGGATCCACGGGGACATCCGGCAGTACGAGCTCTCCAAGAACTGCAAGCCCCGGCTGGTGGGGCAGGTGAGGGGGGCACAGGGGGCCGGGGGGTGGGGACACGCCGGGGACACGCCAGGGACACGTGTGTGCCACTGCCCCCCTTCAGGTGTTCGTGGGGGGCAGCATCCTGCGAGGGGGCCCCGTGACCGTGTGTAGGGACGAGGAGCTCAAGTGCCAACCCGAGCCCCTGGTGATCAAGGTGAGTGCTGGAGACTTGGGAGGGGAGGCACCGCTCTGCTCTCAGCCCCATCTGCTCCTCATCTGCTCCTGATTTGCTCCTGCTCCTACCATGCTCCTCTTCCTCCTGCCCTGCTCCTACTCCTGCCCTGCTCCTACTCCTGCTCTGCTCCTGTTCTGCTCCTTCTGCTCCTACTCCTGCTCTGCTCCTGTTCTGCTCTGCTCCTTCTCTTTCTCCTTCTCTGCTCCTGCTCTGCTCCTTTTCTTCCTCCTGTTCAGCTCCTTCTCCTTCTCCTGCTCCTTCTCCTGCTCCTTCTCTGCTTTGCTCCTTCCCCTTCTCTTTCTCCTTCTCTGCTCCTTCTCCTGCTCTACTCCTGCCTTCCTCCTTTTCTTCCTCCTGTCCAGCTCCTTCTCCTGCTCCTTCTGCTGCCCCTGCCCCGCTCCTGCCCCTGCCCAGCCCCAGTAACTCCCAGTTCCCCCCAGTGCAAGCGGATTTACGGCGGCCCCAGCAAGCTGCAGCTGAGCCTGGACGGGCGCCGGCTCTACGTCACCAACTCCTTCTACAGCACGTGGGACAAGCAGTTCTACCCCACCATGGTCAGGTGGGCAAACGGGGGGCAAAAGGGGCTCCTGGGCACGGGAGGGGGGTGTTCTGCAGGGCCAGGGGGGCACAGGGGGGCAGAGGGGGGCAGGGGGAGAGGGGCGGTGCCCCCCGGGCTCTGGGGGGCCGGGGCTGTGCCAGAGCATCTCCCGGGATCCCGCCGAGCTCGGGATGGAGCCCAGCACACGAGGATCTCCGGCCCGGGGCGGTGCCAGCCTGGCCTGGCACGTCCTGCCCGGGGCATCTGCGGCCCGGGGCACATCCTGCCCGGCGCTGGGCTCGTGTCCGGGGGGCACTGAGGGCCGGGAGCGGAGCTGAGCCTCGGCTCCTGGTCCCGGAGCCGTTCCCTGGAGCCCCCCGGGCCGGGATGGGCCGTGCCCAGAGCTGCCCCTCGTGCCCCCCAGGGAGGGCTCCGTGATGCTGCAGATCGACGTGGACACGGAGAAGGGAGGCCTGGCCGTCAACAAGAACTTCCTGGTGGATTTTGGCAAGGAGCCCAACGGGCCCTGCCTGGCCCACGACATTCGCTTCCCCGGCGGCGATGCCACCTCCGAGATCCTGCCCTAGGAGGGATCCCGGGCCGGCTCCGCCCTTCCCTCCCCCTGCAGAGCCCCTGCTGGGAAAGGGCGGCGCCTGAGGGGCTTTGGGGTCCCTTTGGGGTCCCAGGTGATGGGCTTTGGGGTCCCTTTGGGGTCCCGGGTGAGGGGCTTTGGGGTCCCTTTGGGGTCCCTGCTGAGGGGCTTTGGGGTCCCTTTGGGGTCCTGGGTTAGGGGCTTTGGGGTCCCTGCTGAGGGGCTTTGGGGTCCCCGCTCCTCCCTCCACTCCCGATTCCCCCCCTGAGCTCAGGGAGCTCAAATTTTCCCCTGGCCTTGTGTGGCCAAACCAGTGCAGACACACGAGCCCAGTTCCCATTCCCAGTTCCCATTCCCAGCTGGCCAGGGTGGGACCAGCCCGGGCAGGATCCAGGAGTGATCCCGGGGCAGGCTCCAGGCTCCAGGAGTGATCCTGGGGCAGGATCCAGGAGTGATCTTGGGTAGGATCCAGGAATGATCCCGGGGCAGATTCCAGGCTCCATCCCGGGGCAGGCTCCAGGCTCCAGGAGTGATCCCGAGCAGGCTCCAGGCTCCATCCCAGGCAGGCTCCAGGAGTGATCCCAGGCAGGCTCCAGGCTCCATCCCATGGACATTCCAGGCTCCATCCCTGGACAGGCTCCAGGCTCCATCCCCTCGCTGGCTCCGTGCAGGGGGTGCAGCCCCAGCCCCGGGGCAGGTCCCGGCAGTGCCACACTCCTGTCCCAGCCCTGCCCTGCTGCTCCCACATCCCCAGGGGCCCCGGGAAGGGGCTCAGCCCCCCGGGAGGCTCCCGAGCTCCTGGGCACAAAGGGCAGTGCCCGGTTCCACCCAGTTCCCCCTCCGGAAGGGCCCTTCCCAAGGGATTTGCCCTCCTGGCTCCCGGCCCAGCGGCTCCTGTCCCAGCTGGAGGAGCTGCCAGGGCTGGGGTGGGAAGAGGGGCCCGTTTGCTGACACTGGTTTGCTCTTGTCCTGCTTTCCACGCCAATAAAACCCTTGGTTGCATCAGCTGGGCCTCCTCGTGTCTCCTTTCCCACGGAGGGCAGGGAAAACAAGCCCCAGCAGGGCTTTGGGAGAAGATCAGGCTTGGAAAACCCCTCAGACAGGACCCTGGTTGGGCAGGGACCCTCTTGGTCCTCCTGCAGGTTTCTGGTAGGAATTGTCTTTGCCTGGCTCTTTTTCTGGGGTGGATTCTCCCAGCCCGTCGTTTTTATGGGATTTCTCTCCCTTTGATGTATCCTAATGGGTTTGGGAGCCAGCCCAGGGCAATCCCTTGTGTTTGGGAAGTGGTTGCTCACTCCTGGATGTCAGGACGTTGCTTCCAGCTTGACTACTTTTCCCCTGGAAAATCCCAAGAGGATTTTGGGGTGGAAATTGCTCCCCATGAGGGTGGGGAGGCCCCGGCCCAGAACTGTGGATTCCACACCCCTGGAAGTGTCCCAGGCCGGGCTTGGAGCGACCTGGGCTGGCAGAAGGTGCCCTTGCCCAAGGTCTGGATGATCCTTAGGGCTCTTCCAAGCCCAAGCATCCCACGATTCCCTGCTCCAGGTGCCTCCCCGGCGCCGGGGCACACCCTGACTAAGCAGAGAGAAGGTCCCGCAGCTCCTTGAAGGTCCCAGAGCAAACCCTCACCCTGCAATTAAAACCACCCCGGTCCTCGCTCCTCGCTCCCGGCCCCGATTAAGATCTGCAGCGTCCGCGGTTATTCCCGGGATTGGGATCTCGGTGCTTTCCCATCTCCCCCCCGGGGAGGCTCCGGAGGGTCTGGGAGCCTCTTCCCTGCACGTCTCCACCTGGATCCTCCCCCCGTCATCCCATTCCCAGCCCCTCCTTCCCTCCCTTTATATCCCGACCTCGGCAGCTGCGTCTCCTCCCCGGCTTCGCTCCCGGCAGGAAAAATGCAGGTGGAATCCTTCCCTCCGCAGGCGAGACCCCAGCCCACCTCCGGCACAGGTAAGGGAACCCTCCCTTGGCTCCTCTGGCTCCCGCCAGGAGAAATTTTAGGGATTTTCGGTGTTTTCCCGCCTTTAAAAAAAAAAAAAAAGCGCCTCTTAAATCCTTTCGGGGCTGGAACTTCGGGGGTTTGTTCCTCTGACCCCCCAGAAATGAAACACGGGGATGAATTTGAGGTTTTTTGTCCCCGTCTCCTGAAAAAAACCCCCAAGGAATGTTGGGGTGGGTGGATGATGAAAGCCTTTCTAAGAGGATTATTTCGTTTATTCACCTGCAATTTGTACTTTCTGGCCGCGGTGTCGGGCACGCCCCGGCGGGGCTGAGCTCAGAGGGTGGATTCGAGCTCTTTAAATTTAAATCCTGCCTTTGCCGGGGCTGGTTTGGGGGTTTTTTTTTGCAGGAGAAACCCCAGGAGAGGAGGGAGAAGGGGGTGGTTCCCTCTCTCTCAGGTGGGGCAGCAGGGACGGGGTGATAAATAAACCAGAAATAAAGCAGAAATAAATCAGAATCCGGGCAGCAAAGCCGAGTTTTGCGTTTTATCCTCGAGTTTCCCTCCTTTTTCCTCCTCCTCCCCACCACGAAAAGGCTCCTTTGGGTGGTGATGGGGGTTGTTTTCCTAAAACCCCTCGTTAAACTGCGTCAAATCCGATTTTCTCGGCGCTTTTCCGAGTCTTTTTTGGGGGAGCGGGGCCGGTTTGGACAACAGGGAATCCCGGGGGGGGATTCCAGGAGCTGGAGGGGAGGGGGGCGACGCCTCCAGCACCGAACTTTTGGGTGAAAACGGGGACTTTTGGGGCATTAATCCCCCCAAAGAGGGGCGGGAGGAGCCAAGGGCAGAGTCGGGATCCCGGGAAAATCCCTCGGGGAGGGAGAGCGGAGGGGCTGGAGCCTCACCTGGAATTTCCCGGCGGCGTTTTTGGCTCCCCAAACCTTCGCCTCGGGTCGTGGGACCGTCCAGTCCCTCCGACGGGGAAAAAAAAAGGGATTAAAGGAACTTTTTGCTGGATTTTCTGTTCGATTCCCTTTTTTCCCTCCGCAGGAGAGTGCGGGGAGTGCGGCCCCGGCTACGCCTCCCCCCTGGATGCCATGAAAGGTGAGCCTGGAATCCGCTCCGGGCGGGAATTCGGGGGGAGGATCAATCCCGTCCTTCTCCCGGGAGGCTCCCAAACAAGTCCGGGAAGCGCGAACTCCAATTAACTACTGACAGTTCGAACCCCAATTAACTAATGACGGTTCGAACCCCAATTAACTAATGACGGTTTGGCGTCGGGACAAACCTTTGTGGGGTCTTAATGGGCTTTGCCCCGCGGCAAAGTCACCTCTGCCTCCCCTGCGCTTCCCTGTCCCTCCCTTGATCCCCTTCTCCAAGGAAACGCATCCCTGGAATGTTGGAGAGCTCGGGAACAGCCCTGGATCCCTGATCCCCATCCCTGAAAACCCTCTGAACCGGGAAAACAGCGGGAGATGAGTCCCTGGGGCACCCGGGGCCGGGTGGTGCCTTAAGGGAGCAGCAAACAGCAGAAATCCCACGGAATTCAGGGTTCCCTCGGGAATTATCCCGGGGTTTTGGGGGTGCTGGGGGACTCTGGCGCCTGAAAAGCTCCTCCTGGCAGGTTTGGCTCCGGGGAGAAGCTCCTTTGGGGGGCTCAGACCCTGATTTTTGGGGCAGCTGCAGGGACTGGGATTGGGATTGGGATCCACTGGCCTTGGGTAGTTGCTCCTGAATCCAAGGCTGACTCTGTGGGAGGTTTCCTGGAATGTTGCAAAGGCAGCTATGACCCGGCCTGGCCCCAAATCCAGAGATCCCAAATCTCCTCCTTGGTGCTCTGACCCAACATTGCCCCAATCCCAAGATCCCAAATCTCCTCCCTGGTGCTCTGACCCAGTCTGGCCCCAATCCAGAGATCCCAAATCTCCTCCCTGATGCTCTGACCTGACCTGGCCCCAAATCCAGAGATCCCAAATCTCCTCCCTGGTGCTCTGACCCGACCTGGCCCCAAATCCCAAGATCCCAAATCTCCTCCCTGGTGCTCTGACCCGGCCTGGCCCCAATCCCAAGATCCCAAATCTCCTCCCTGGTGCTCTGACCTGACCTGGCCCCAATCCAGAGATCCCAAATCTCCTCCCTGGTGCTCTGACCCGGCCTGGCCCCAATCCAGAGATCCCAAATCTCCTCCCTGGTGCTCTGACCCAGCCTGGCCCCAATCCAGAGATCCCAAATCTCCTTCA